>NW_024884586.1:29203736-29215962 GCF_019232065.1 Centrocercus urophasianus | reverse complement strand
GTTTTTATTATTTAGTTTTTATTATTTAGTTTTTATTATTTAGTTTTATAATTCTACTTAGACAGCTTCTTTCTTTTAACAGAATTAGATGTTCTCACCTTTGTAATTCTGGCTAACCAAGCTAGTAGTAGTCAGCCTGAGTGTTAGCTCTCTTAAATTCTCTAGGGATGATGTTTTCTTTTGCAGAAACTCTAAGAGTATAGGGCTTTGGTGTGTAGTACTTTTTCAAATGGTGGCGTACAGATAAGGTGAAAATGGAAAATGAAGAGATTAATTTTGTAATGTCTAGGTGGCAGTTCTCAAATGATATAATCCACAGTAGTTTTGCTTGATTTGCTTTTTATGTAGTCTTAGTTCGGAATTGTGGCTCTGTTCAGTTGGTGATTTTGAAATTGCTTAATGATTACAGTGAATTAAGTGAAATTATTCAAACAGCATGCAGTGCTGTAAAGAAAGATGTCAACCCTCTGGAGAAATACCTCTAAGTGCTAAGGAAACTTTTTTCTAAGAAACAGGAACTTTGCTGTTTCTGCCTTTCAGTTCCCCTGCTTTCTTGGTCAGTTTGCTAACTTGTGATTTCTTTATTAAGTGTAGATGCTTCTTGTAGGTTTCTTATTGATATCTTAGTAATGGCATCTGTGCAGATCAGTCAGTTTATCTCTAAGTTGCATATTAAAAGTGCAGAGTGAATAGTGATAACCAGCGTCAAAACATTTGACTTGTTTTGGTGGTCTTATCTAAATGATAATAGGGATTAACAGTTCATTTGAGGAAGCAAAATACAGGTGTTCTTGCATTGTCTATTCTTGCTTTCAAGTGTGTATCCTAATTTGTTTCCCACTGCTTTTAATGTTGCTATTGTGCATGTCTTGTGCATTGCAGTTGCTCTAGCAGCTTACGTGTATAGGGAGAGCAGCGTGTAGCATGTGATGCATGTCCTTAGCTTTTAGTTGCATTGAAAGATATATTACTTCTGATTTGGAATTGATTTGTAAATATCGGGCCTCTTCGCTTTGTCTGCAACTTTAAACAATGGCTTGCTTTCCTCCCTTCCGCAGTACAAGTTTTTACTTGCACTAGAATAAAGTGTTTATTTCTTAAAGATTTAACAGAGGCTTTGGATGAAGATGCAGACCCCACAAAATCTGCACTGTCTGCAGTTGCAACTTTGGCAGCTGCATGGCCCCAGTTACATCAGGGTATGTGTGGGTTTCACTTCTTGTTTTGTTATTGTTCTTATTTTACTCTGTATTTTAAAGCATACTTTTTATATTTATGTGTGTGTAAATGTCTATGTAAAATAACTGTTTATTCTTCTTAACTGTAGGCTGCAATTTGAAAAACTTGGATCTTGATAGCTGCACGCTTTCTGAGATTCTCAGACTTCACATTCTAGCATCAGGTGCTGATGTAACATCAGCCAATGCGAAATACCGCTACCAGAAACGAGGAGGGTTTGATGCTACTGATGATGCTTGCATGGAGCTGCGATTAAGTAATCCTGGGCTCTTGAAGAAACTTTCAAGTACCTCAGTGTATGATTTGTTGCCAGGTAATGAAAGAGAATAAATGTTAGAGATTATCTGACTACTTGTCATGTAGTTTTTGTCAAAGTAATTCAGTGCATCTTTATAAAAGAGGAGGGGTGTTTATGAGTTGTGTGATGAAATATAAACGCTTGTCTGAATTTTATTAGGAGAAAAGATGAAGATTCTTCATGCTCTCTGTGGGAAACTTCTGACTTTGGTCTCCACTCGAGATTTCATTGAGGACTCTGTTGATGTACTACGACAGGCAAAACAGGAGTTCAGAGAATTGAAGGCAGAACAGCATCGGAAAGAACGGGAGGCAGCAGCAGCAAGGTAGAACTAGGATACAGGAAGCTAAATGTTATGACACAAATTAGGCTAGTTCCACAGTTACAAAAGGCATATGAGAAGCACTGAAACGGCTTATATTTTAGGCTGTGTTCATGAGACCCTAGAGAGTAGTGAATGTTATGCTTAGCATCATGCTTTCCATGTAAATGTTATTTTTAGATGATGATGTCTGTAAAGGATCAGATTCTAGATTAATTGCCATTGATTTTTCTGTGTTCTTATTACTGCTAGGATACGTAAGAGGAAGGAAGAGAGGTTGAAAGAACAAGAGTTAAAAATGAAAGAGAAACAAGAAAAGCTGAAGGAAGAAGAGCAAAGAAATCCTGCTGTGGAAGTATCTGTTGGGTATGATATGTGGTATTATTAATGTTTTTTCAACTTAGTATTGTAGAATTAAAAATAAAATTGCTTTCATAAAGTTAATTTAACTTTCATTGTACTCATTACTCTGTTGAAAGCTTGACAACTTTATAGATGAGAAACTTGAAAAAATCCAATATGTATTTTTTACATATCTAACTGATTTCAGTACTATGAAGTCTTTCTTAAGAGGCCACTGTAGTTTTTATAATTTCAGTAATGGTTTTGATCTGAACTAAAAATACTGACCTTGCATAACAGTTCATGAATCAAATTTAATAGCACTTTTAAATGCTACGCTGCCCCATATGTTTCCATAAAACTAAGATTTTTGTTCTGATATTGAAACTAAATTTGTATGATTTCAGGTGGTGAGATTCATGCGTATGCAACTGCATGTGATTCTAGGGGAGGGAGGGGAAACCACAACAGAAAACCAAGGAAGCATACATGCAAAACTGTATCTTTACCGGCTTGAGGAAGATAGTTAAATAAATCTGCTTGTAAGAGATGAGCATGAGCCAAAGTCAGATTTGTGCTATGTTTCTGAAACTATAATTGGGTTGGGGTTGGGGGGATGGTAAATAATAGATGTTACATACTAGTGGCTTTATGTAGTTTTCTAAGTCTGATTGTTTGCTGAATGAGGGGAAATATAAACATTTTGTTAAAAGTGCTGTGTGAGGTAACATACAGACATAAATATCTTCAGTCAGAGTCTGATTACCGTAATGCTCTTTAGATGGAAGAGTGAATACCAAAGAGCTGGTTTTAGTATTCAGACATGAAGCTTTGTAGTTTCAACTCAGTGAGTTACTTTGAGTGTTCTTTTAATATTAAAATACTATTTATGTTGAAGATATAGTGTTGTACTATGTGTCATTCTCTTTCCATTCTGTTTTTAATATATGGTTGGTCAGCTGGTCACATTTTTTCATTATTTTGTCATACCAGGGAGGAGGAACGAGAGGACCTTGATACCAGTACAGAGAGCAAGGAAACTGAACGTAAAGAGCCAGAAATAGACACAGTGACCGACGATGAAGAAGAGCTGGGACCAAACAAAAAAGGAAGGAGAGGTAATGCTCTGACCTGCGTTTATGTGGATGCATGCACATTACATACACAGGCATGCATGCAACTGGGAAGTTCTTGTTTATAATGAACTTAAGAAAATATGAATTTATGTAAATTTATAAAGAAAAAAAAGATCATAAACGTAGTGCACTTAGCTGGCCTGTTATAGATCTGTCATCTGTGTGATCTTCATTTCTTCTCATCTTCCATGCTTGCTGTTTGGATAACAAAAAAAAAAAAAAAAACACCAAACAAACAAGAAGTTGTTGCCTGACAAACAATTACAGTTACAAGTAATATACCTCAGTGACCTTGTAAGAATCTAATCTAACAGGCTTTTATGTGGTTTTCATTCTTTTTGTTAGAAGTCTGCAAAAACAACAGATATTTCAAAAGAAAACACTACACTGATTTATTTTAGCTAAAGAAAGAATTTATGGGCATGGTTATCACTCTTCCTTTAACTTTTAGGAAGGAGAGGGCAAAATGGATTTAAAGAATTTACAAGACAAGAAGATACTTCTGAAAAGAGTGAACCTCTTACTGCTGAAGATGAGGAAGCTTTAAAACAGGAGCAACAAAAGAAAGAGAAAGAACTATTAGAAAAGATACAGAATGCAACTGCGTGCACAAATATTACTCCCTTAGGTCGTGACCGTTTGTACCGACGCTACTGGATTTTCCCCTCAGTTCCTGGATTGTTTATAGAAGAGGACTATTCTGGTCTCACAGAAGACATGTTGTTGCCTCGAACCTCTTCCTTTCAGAATAGTGTACAGTCTTGCACAAATGAACCTCAGGTATTCAGTAAAACTGGAGAGTCTTTGAAATCTTCTGAATCTACCTCCAATGTTGACCAAGATTCACACACCAGTGTTGTTGTAGAGGTGCCAAGGCCAGTATATAAACCAAACCGCTGGTGCTTTTACAGTTCTCGGGAACAACTGGACCAACTTCTAGAGGCTCTCAATTCCCGAGGACATAGGGAGAGTGCCTTAAAAGAAACTCTTTTACAAGAGAAAAATAGAATTTATGAACAACTAAGCAGTTTTCCTGTGGAAAAATTCCATATTCCAGGTAAAGGAAGAGTTCCTGGTCTTAACTTACTTCCACAGTTGGAATTGCTATATAATATTTTAGAACCTTCTAAGTTTTATTTAATTTTAAATAATTCCTGAGAACCAGAAATTGTTTTTCAACACTGTTTCACTCTATGGAAAACATGTTTGTATTGTTTTTTTATTTTTTGCTTATGGAGAATTGTGTGCTAAAAAGCAGTGGTTTCTTTTTTTCTGTCTGCTTAGTGACTTAAACATTGGGAGAAGATTAATTTGGGGTTAGATTAATATCTGTTAAAGGTAAATCATAGCATTGATCAACTGATACCTCCATTTCCAGTGTAGTGAAAGGAAAGATGAGATACAACACTGGAGATGAAAACTTCACAAAAGGAGGCAATTATTTTTGGTTCATTTTTTGAGTAGGTGGGACATGCAGTTCCACATTTTGATAATTCATGAAAAAAGCTTTTGCTGACCTGAGTATTGTGAACAAGGAAAAAATAGCATGTTTGAGAGTCATACCAAAACCTTTGGGAATAATGAAAGAGTGGTTTTAGCTGCATTGGTTGTTAGGTGGGTTTAACATCAGTGCTGTGATGGAATGGTGTTTTTGTTTTTTTTTTTTTGTGGAGGCTTTCTTTTTTTGTGGAGGGGGGTTCTTTAGTTTGTTTGTTTTGTCATCTCTCCTTTGGCAAATGCTCACTACAAGAAGAGGAAGCAGAACAGTAATGGGTTTCAGAGTGTAGATGTGTGCGCTTGAGTGTTGTAGAAATTCACCTTGTGACTTCCTCAACAGCAGCTTTAAGGCACTTTTTATCGAATGCCCCTAAGTTTTTCCATATTCCTCCTCATCACTGCATTGAGTGAATTTAAGGTAAATCCTCTGAAAAGATGTTTGCCACTTACACGAATTTATGAAGTTTGATTTAGAATCTGTGCGTGCTTTCAGTCAGTATAGTCCATCCCCTGGCATCTTACCTGTTTGATTTTACAGGTTAGTTTGTTAAAAGGAACTGTAACTTGTTCTCTCAGTTTCTGTGACTTGACAGTTGCACAGGTATGTTTTAAATGTGGTGATAAAGATCCATGCACAAAGAGGAAATGAATTATGCTTATCCAGCGGAGTAAGGATAGTACAAATACAGGAAATACTGAGAGTATGACTTGTTTTTTCTCTTGTATTCTTAGCAGAGTTGTTATTGATTGAGTGCTTTCAAAAGCAGTAGATAATTTTAAAAGTCATTCTTTTGTCTTTGGCAAGAATTTTTCATCCTATGTGTTGAGATGCACAGATGCTGGTCTTTTAGATCTTCTCTTACCAGGATGCTGTTTGACCGGAGTAGTGTGGAGATGTTGGCATTGACAAGTGTTGCTGTAGGAGGGGAGTTCTGAACCTGTGCGTTGAGTTTGTTCTGCCTTGTGCTGCCTCTGCTCCCTCCACTGCCGGCTTCTTGAAGGAACCAACTCCCCTAACAGAAAGCTATTTGGTATTATTGCAGACAAACCTCAAAGTGACATTAGACCTCCTCCTCCAGTACGGGGAAGGATGCAGAATGCCCATGATGCATCCCAAATATCTGCAGAAAAGCAACTTGAAATGAGACTCAGAGACTTTCTTTTGGACATTGAAGACAGGATCTACCAAGGAACATTGGGAGCTATTAAGGTATTTTTGAACTGTAGAGCACCTAGGAGCACAGTGGTGCCATCAAGTCTGTAACTCAAATGAGAACTCCTGTGTGCTGTGGTTTTTACTGACACTGTAATTAAACTAAGTGTAGACAGTAATTGGCACTAAAAGTTTGTTGTTCTTTGGAAACATATGATTTGTATGTTTGCTTCAGGTTACAGACAGGCAGTCTTGGAGAGCAGCCTTAGAACATGGGCGGTATGAATTTCTAAATGATGAAAATAAAGAAAATGGTATAATTAAAACTGTGAATGAAGAATCTGAAGAAATGGAAACTGATGACCAAGATAAGTTTATTGTTAAAGACCGGTAAGAACTAGAATTTAAACAGCTCTTCTATTTGATCTTTCTACCAGTACTCCAATTTTTCACATTCAGACTTTTTACTCTCCATTTCTATAACTTGGTATTTTTCAACAGATACATTTTAAGATTTGAGTTGTGAAGTGTGTTATTTCTGCATTGCTTTGTTGTGTAAACTATGCTGTCCTATTGCTAACAGGTGTCTTAGTTTTATTTTGACAACTCTTACCAACAGCTGATGAATTCATTTCAATATCACTTAAAATACAGAGAAAAACGATTCTGCCAATATGTTTTATTTTCCAGAATAAAAACTCTGCTTTAGAGTATTTAAAATGGACAATGGTAGTAGTGATTGTCAGCTGAACTGTACAGTGTACCTCTTCATGAGTTATACAGCCATGATTACAACTGGCCGTGGTCTGAATTTGCCTTTAGCACTGCAGCAAAACAGTGATATCATCGTGTAACTTTAATAATGCTAATCCTATTGTAGAACAAGCTTCAACCTCAAATCATAGTCTTGCAACTACAAAATGTTTTCTTTTTTTCTAAACAATCTTCTGGGAAAGATTAGAGACTTTCACTGAATTGATGTTTGTTGTAAACCAATGGAGGCTAGGACTTTTCTGTGAATATTTGTAAATATTTTAGTCTCAGAAATTGCTTTCTTTGCAGGAATTGAGATTAATTTCTTTAATCTCAAGATTGAAGAAACCTTTAAGATGTTTTTTCATATTTATTAAGTAAATATTGAAATATTGCAAGGAAATAAGATTCATTGGATGCAGGCTAACATAGTGTTTGCTTGTGCATTTTGCAATGAAATGTTCTTTTTATGAGAACAGTATTTGTGGATAGAATTTTGAAAACGGAATTGAATATTGGAATTTCAGTTTTAAGATTCTTTAAGACTTTCCTGTTCTAATCCAGCGAATTGAAATAGTATTTTAAAACAAGACTCTGCTTCTGAATGAGTTCTCCAGTTGTGTAGAGAATAGGTAGGGTCATCAGCATTGTGTCAATGGCATGTTTCACAGATGCTTGCTTTCTAAGAATTGCAATGGGGAAATATTCCTCTGTTTTAATGCAGCAAGAAGCTGGAATTTGCCTGTCCCCAGTTACCCTGGGCGCTTACTTCATTTGCTGATTCTCTGTTCAACTGCAGAAGCTTGTTGCTTTGTTTTTGGCACTTGATACTGATTCCATCAAAATTTCTGAATTGCTGGTAGTCTAACGTTGAAGTCTTGCATATTCATGCAGACTGTAGGATTCTGGAATCGTGCGACAGATTCCTTTTGATGCTGAGCTTTTAATCCACCCAGAGCAAGTGACATCTCATTAAGACTGTGGGGTATGACTAGTGAAATGCAAATAAGTATGCAGCTTTTTTCTGCTTGCTTTCAGGCTCTCTAAATGTGTGTGACTGCAAAATATAGTTAACAGCTTTTAAGTGTGAAGTAAGAAAAGGGATAACCAAAAGCATTGCACATCCGTCAGAATAAAGCACAATCTAGACGCTCTTTATTAGTTGGTTGTTTTTTCTGTTATTGTTTGGTGTTTTTTTTTTTTTTTAATAACCTCAAATAGAAGCTGAGTTTTATTTTCATTAGTGTAAGTTGGCCTCCTGCGCTATACTTAATGCTTGTGGCTGGGAAAGATTAACTATGCTTTGAAATGATTGCTTAGTCTTTGTTCAAAAAAGAAGGCTGTTTATTGGAAACATGACTTTATTCTTATTGAGAAATGTTATTTGTTATTAAAAGCGTTATAAATAAAACCCGCAGAACTCTACATCCACAGCACATCCCTTTCAAGGCATTGTGTTCTGTTGCAATCAGCAGAGTTGCTTAAGCCAGGATCTTAGGTGCTCTGTGTTCTGAGGCTGAAACTTCTACAAATCCTGAGGGAAAGGCATATGCTTAAAGTGAAATACAGGCTTAGTTTCTGATTTCATCTCTGTCATTGAAACTAAGTTCATTTGTTCATACTTAACTTATAAAAAGATACTTTGCGTAATGAAAATATTACGAATATGTGTAAGTAACTTGCTATGGATGTTGAGCAGTTTGATTTTTTTATTTCTAATTTCTTTTTCTTAAATTTAAAGAAATAAGAGACTACTCTGTAGAAGTTCATCATAAAATAGCTGATGAAATCCTCTGGAAATCTTAATGATTTGTTACAAAATTTAGCATCCACACTTCTTGAAATTTAGTTATTTTTGTTACATAAGGATAATTTATCTTAATTAGCTAAACTAATTAGCAAACCAGAGGACTGGTATGACTAATCACATCTGAGCAGTATCTATTCATGTCCTTATTCTATGCATACAAATTAGGTTAAAAAATGTTATCTCTTGTGGATGCAGACTTAAGCAACTATCTGTGGTGTTGAGTTGAAAGTATGTTAAAAATGTGTTTAATACGTTATTATTTTAGGCTCATTGGATTGAAAACTGAAGCTCCAAGTGCTGCATCAACAAGTACAAGTACTCCTCAGCCAGTTAATAATGTGGTCCACTGCTTAGCATCTGCACTGCTTCAGATAGAACAAGGAATTGAGCGCAGATTTCTCAAAGCACCTCTTGGTAAGCTTTCAGGATTGAAACTATGTCTCCAGTTTGGTGTAAGGTGTTCTTTCATCTTTGTTTTTTCCCAATGCTTCCCTCTGAAACATGCAGTCTTGTGAAAGATGCGAATAGCTGACTTACTGCTGTATGGGAGATGAGCTATACCCTTAGGCAGCAGTGAGTGAGCTTCCTTTGGGGATATAATCCAGCCTTGCTGTTGAGAGCAGTATGTCATGCAACTTTACCATGAGTTCATTTTATGTGTTTAGGTTGTAAAAGCCTATCTTCCTTTATATACTGTTTCAGTGAAAACAGCGTCGCCCCGGTTTTATGTAGAGCACCTGGTTTAGCAATAACAGAATATTTATGAAAATATGTTCAAACCACAAACTCTCAGATTCTCAAATCCTGTGTTTATGCTCAGAAACGAAAAGTTGGAGAAAAATCGAAACACAACTACAGCTTGACTTGAATTCATCTGATGTGCTCTAGTGGTGAAAGACAGATTATGAAGTGTGTATGGTGGCTGTGTTTTTCAGTATTTGGAATCCTTATCTGGGTCCTTTTTCAGTTCAGGACTGGTGGTTTGCTTGGAGATGTGCATCCTTCCTGAGGCAGCCATCCCAGCAAGCCTCCTGTTGTTGTACTGAGGAGTTGTGCTTTGTGCCTAGCTGAGCTAGTTTAGTTCTTACATCTTCAGGGCTTTTGCAGGGTTACCAGTGTAACACAGATGCTGTGATTGCACACAAAGTCCTTAGATTCTGACAGACTTTGCTGCAACAGTTCAAGATGTTCATATACCAGAATCTGTATTTTCACTAGACATTGGTGTCCTGTGGCACAGTTGATCTAAACTGACCCCAGACTGCTTGTGTGTCTCTACTGCTCCTGCATGGAGCCTCAAGTCTTAATATCAGTTGCTGCTGAAAGTGAGTTTGAGCTGGAATTATCGCCAGAAAATCTGACAGCATTTCCTTCCACAAACTTTTGTTTTCAGTGTGACTATGTCCGGAAGAAGAAAATGCCACACATGATAGAGATCAAAGTGTAGAGCATTAGACTACTTCTACTTCGTTAAGTGTTTGGTCAACTCAGTGTGTCCTGGCTTTTCAAGCCCAACATGATGTAACTTGTTTTGAGTGAACTGGATGCAGTTAGTTACAGCACATCCAGAGTTTGTCACTTACTCTGCGTGTGTGGGTTGTAAATATGTCGTGCATTGTTCCATTTCCAAACTGCCTCTGAGTATTTTGGCAATAGCATTTTGCTGATAGCCGCAAATATGCTGCAGTCCATACTGAAGGGAAAAAATGACTGTTGGTTATAGATTGAGCATCTTGAGTTGAATGGAAAGGACTAATAGGCAAAAGTATCCCTGCTAAAGACTTCCATTACTTCAGTCCTCATTGTGTTTTTTTCAGGGGTTCCAGCTCTGCTGTAGTCTAATGATGGTAGTTGTTTTTGCCCATCCTTATGATGATGGTGATGCAGCTTTTGTTTCTAGCTCGGGAATCTTCTTTTCCTTTGGAGACCTTATACAGTATGGTAGAAAAGGTATACAGGGAAAGCAGTCTTACACCATCTACATGTCTTAAATCTCATTTTTGTTTATACTAACATACTGCCTGGGGGTTTCTTCTGCTTAGAGGTAACTGTAATGTATGGGATTATGTGTGTAGTTCAGGGAGCAGGAAGGGATCCCAGGCTTTGTTCTGGCTTTGTAGTTTTGCATTAAGCTACAGTGTCAGGTTCCTTTTTCATTGTTTCACCTTTGTGCGAAGCATCTCATATTTTTTTGATTGTGTAATGATGTTCTCCTAATAGGAGATAAGTGTGAATGGAAGCAAGTTTTTAGTTCTTTCCTTAGAGGATTCTTTGAACAGCTCTGTAGTAAAGGAGACCTGAAACACGTACTATTTCGTAATGGAGTTTATGACTTTTAGGCAGTTCCATGAAAGATGTTGTGAAATGAGATATTTTGGACATGACTAGAAGGTGGACCTGGTAAGGATCAAGGAAAACTGTGTGCTAGAGAGGTGACTGGCAAATGTAGGCATTTCTGAGCGTCAGGCATCAATTCTGGATGCTGCCTTTTCTGAATATAACCTTTCAGTATTTCAGATATGTTTAGGAAAATGAAAAAGTAGACCAAAACTTGCAAATTCTTATATTCAGCTTAAACTCCTTACTTGGAAACAATGTCTTTTTGTGTTACCAGAGCAAGTTCTGTTTCTTAGTATAGAAAGTACTAGGAACTAAGTACTAGTACTTGGCTAGGAAGTAGCCAGGAGTATTCAGAGGACAGCAGTTAATTTTCAGTTTACAAACAGGTGGTTTTTGTAGGCTTTTTTGTTACCTGCTCTTATGCAGGTCAGTGTCTATATGCTTTTTTTTTTTTCTAATGGGACATTTTGTAATAGTTGTTCTAACTTTAGAAGTTGGAACTCAGCAAAGTACTCTGCAGAGCCATCTTTCTATGCAAACAATTAAGTTTTTTTTTTTTTAAGTTAAGTTTTTTTTTTCTTACTGAAGTAAAAAACATGGCAAGGCAAGCAAGTGCCATGAATTCTGCTTTGGTAGCAGGGCAGGAGAGCACTTTTGGTAAAAGGATTACCATTGCATTTCTGCAAACCTTGTTCTGTCTTCATTATTTTAGCTATTGCTTTTGCTGTGTCATTTCTTTTCCTCTCTGGCCCCTCATCCCTTTTTACATGATTTGCTCTGCTTACATTAGGGATTGAAGCCATTCTTAAATTTTTAGTTTTCACTCTATTTACAGCTCGTACTGAAGACAGGCAGTGAAATTCACTGTCACCAGCAAGTTTATCCTGGTGGCCTCCAGGGTGCAGAGCAGACAAAGGGACCCAGCAGAGTAATAAAAGGACCAGCTGCTCCTCTTTGGTCTGTCTTTGTTCTAAGTCTTTATCAGGCATCCAAGAGCCTTGCTGGTGATTCTGATAAGTTTAGAATTGAGGTGCGTGCCAAATATTCAAGTTGAAGAGCGAGAAAAGACTGACAGAGAAGATAGCAATGCAAAAGGAGATCTAGAAACTCCAGAAACAGCACTCTGCCTTGCAGAAATGCTAGATAGCTGTTAATCTTCTGTGCTTTGGTGATAAAACTTAGCAGTTTGTTACTTGAATTGTAATGTATCATTTTTAAATTATGAATGGTGATTTAGAAATCCTTTCGTTACACCCTATGAAAATTTTGGTTTTCTTTGTTCAGTACAGTCCTAGGTAGCATTTAGGGATGATGGGGGGGGGGGGGGGGGGGGGGG
>NW_024884586.1:29157725-29203636 GCF_019232065.1 Centrocercus urophasianus | reverse complement strand
GGAGGAGAGTGCAGGTTTCATTATACGCTTCTCCTGCAGAATTATGCACTAAAAATGTAATAAAAGCAATTTCTTTTTTATTTTCCCTGAAATGTAAGCTGTTTAATGGAAACTCTGAAACATCACTTCTCAAAAAAAAATGTTTGAGGGAAGAAATATTAGTTATTTTGTTTTGAATTTTGCTGTTTTTTCTTAGTATGAGTTACCTTTCCTTACATTTCAAAATACTTTTTGTAGAGAAGTCTCATTCCTGTGACAGAGATGTGAAAATTGAAATTAAAAACGAAGTGATTTGGTCACCCTGGCATCCAGTGAGGCGATCTAGAGAAAAGCCTCTGCTTTCTGCACTAGTGCAGGAATACAGGCTTGAAACATCTTTCATGTACAGTACAGATTTCCATACATTTCTAATTCATGGAAGCACCTTGGTGATCGATACTGGGAACAGTTTATGTCCTTTTTAACTTGTGCTTTTTGCTTCCTTTTGTTCATCCGTGTTGCATTCTTTTCTAGAGTTTGATTATTTTAATTTCCTCTACTTTCAAAGTTGTTTCCTTTTCTGTTTATAACTGTCCTCACCATAACAGTATCAGATATCTTCTAGCAAAGAACTGGAAGAGGGTTTGTATATATGGACGTTTACTCTTGTGCTTTCATTACTTCCCTGCAGAGTGTCATGTGTAGAGTCAGAGAAGGTGGAAGCTTTTTCTTTTTTTTTTTTTTCCTGATGAAAATGGTCTTCTTTGCTCTTCAGAGAAGACAGTCAAAGAAGATATCTTGCATTTGGATCAGATTGGGCTTACTATGGCCCTTCTTGGAAGAGTAACTTCATTATTTAGCCCTAAAGAATGTGCCTTCATGCAAATACCTTGTCTGTCCAAATTAAATGACCATGTTAAGCTAATTTTCTTGGTCTTTGCCAACTGTGGCCACGAAATAGCTATATTTTTGAGATGTTAGAAGGCATAAACCAGACAAGTTGTCTGCTGAGAAAGAAACTTTTGGGCAGTAAGATGTTTTATAGCCATTCTTACCAGAGGTGGACACAAAGGTAAGGTGGGATAGACTTAAAGAGCTTTAAGACTGTATTTGCTAGTAGTGGGAGTCAAAGTGAATCCTGAGTTACACAATTACTCCTTGCACATTATTCTTTTACCCTTTCCTGCCTGTCATCTTTTATATGCATGTGGTAACCACTGTTCTATTTACATTTTTAGACTATGCAAGTATGGATAATATGAATTAATATTAAAAAACAAAACAAAACCAACAACAAAAGACCACACTTAAAAAAAAGAAGTATTTGAAATAACTGTATGACTTTAATGTTAGGTAAAGCAGAAGATAATAAAAGGAGCCACAGGGGGTATAAAAAGAGGAAGAAAGTGGAAGACGAGACTAGTCAGAGAGATGGTAAATTTTAAATGTTTACTTGTAATGCTAAGAATTAGCAAATATTGAATATTTTTCAGTTTTCTTTTCCCATCCTTTTGTTTAGTCAGTTCCTTATACTGAAGGACTTGCCATGTAAATACTGAAGTATAAATGTCATTGTAAGTAATTCAAATACGGATCAAAGGTTTAAAAAACAAAATTCTGCACCCAGAGATAAGGAACTGTATTTTCTTTTTATTATGTTCACATAATCCTTCCACCCCCCTCCCCATTTTTAATGCCTCTTTTTATTTTTCCTTTTTTTTTTCCCTTCCCTTTTGGAAACCTTGCAGCATTGTGCCACTGCATATCCTTTCTAAAAATACTGAGATGGAAAACCCTTCCCTGAACTTAATTAGCTATTGATAGATGAATGCATAGATCTGTCAAACAACTTCATTTGCATTGTAGCAAGGCTTGGACGGCTTAGTTTGCTGAGAGGTGTCCCACTGAGCAATGTAGAGCTGCTCTGACACAAAGGAAGAGGCCGTTTTTCCCTCTGAGTTAGCCATATAAATGAGAAAGATGATAAATGGAAGAAAAAAGCGTTACTTGTGTTTTACGAGTTGGGAACTGAAGCAGTGGGTGCCATTTGGCATGTTCCTTTCAGCACCAGGGTGTGTTTAAACAGGCAGTGGTCAGTAATTGATCTCTGCAATACAACAGAGTAGTAAGTTTTGCAGTTTTGCAGTGCATGTATTTGTTGTGTTGTGTGATGGACTCTATTGATGAACCAATCCAGGTTAAAAATAGCTGCCAGTGAAAAAGTAATAATGTTCAGGCTGCCAGTGGAAGCAAAAGAAGTGCTTGCCAAAATGTACATACACTCAAGAAGAATTGTGTTTGCCAGAATCATGCTGTGGCAGAATTGAGAACTGAGTTGGGTTTCAAATTCTAGTCTGGTGTCCTGACAAGCAGTTTGAATGTTCCTACTGAATTTTAAATAACACATTGAGAGCTTTACTGCAAGTGGAGCTTGTCTGCTATGTATAGGAAGAATGAATTTGAGAAAGGAAGCCTTGAGGATGAATAGAAATACTAAGAAATTCAGATTTGCATTTGTAGTTCAAAAGTGACTAAATGTTATTTATGAAACTGTGCTGCCTGTTTATCCTTTGCCTTTGCTCATTGTTTCTCTTGTGCTGCTTGCTGCTAATGCAAATATATGCAAGATTAGGCAAATCCTGGCAGACAGTAGGCGAGAAGGCAGAAAGGCCTTGCCAGCGAAGTAATTAGTCTCATTTTTGTTCTTTCATTTTATCTGTTACTAGATGTTTTTCTTTTCCTGTTTCTGAGGAGAAACCATTTGGCAGACAGCTAGATGGCAAGCCATTCCTGTGCCCACTGTGATTAGTAGAGCAGGCAAGGTAGCATTTTTTTTTTACTTAAGTACATTGTTAATGAGCTGGAGATCACAGTAATAACTGCAATGTCAATTTTAGAAGGGACATCTTTAGAAATTTCTATAACTAAAAGTACTGCTTTTTTCTTCTTGATTTAGAATATGAGAAATAGTTTTCAGTACTCAAATTTCTTTTCTGCATAGCAGCAGCATTGCGGGGTGTAATTCATACTTTTTTTTTTTACCTCCTCAAACAGTCTATTTGCTTCTGCAATTCCCAGCTGCTCATTCCTGTTCTGTACCGCTCCTTTCACTGCTCTGTACTGCTCCTTTCATTGTTCTGTGGGACCACTTCAGTGGCCTGAATTGAAAACCAAGCGTCTTCAAGAAAAGTAACTTGATTTCTCACCCCTGCCCCTCATTTATTTCTAACCTAAATAGGACCCCAGATCTGTCTTGTTTTTCCTCTAGGTGTGTATCACAACTTCCTTTGTGTAATATTGCTAATAAAATACCGAGAAATCAGTTATTTTTCCTTCAGAACAGTTACAGCATCTGACCATACTGACATGCAGATGCCTGTGAAGGCAGAGTGCAGAATAGTAATAAAGGCACTGAAGCACTGGCAGAGGGCTGAAAACTATCTTCTAGACTGTGCCACAAGGGAAGGTGTGAGAGCCTTTGGAGTTGGTTAGTTGGTATTTTGTGAGTTTTTGTTTTGTTCTTGTCCAGTAAAGTCTCTGTTCAGTGCTGAGCAGTTTCTTTAAATGAAAACATTTTGGGAATTTGACGTGTCTTCCCATTTACTTTTAAGTGGGATCAGATTGTTAGGTTTCCAGGTTGACATCTAAGTAAAGATTTTTGTCTTATGTCCTATGTAAGTGGCAGTTCACGGTTAAATTGGTGTTGAAAGGTGAAATCCTAGAGTTTCGGTAGCTGGGAAACTAAGGAAGAAATACTTATGTACTGAAAAGATAAGACAGAGGTGGTTTTGTTCCCTCAATTTACTACTCTGTATCTGTTTGAAATACTAAGCCTTGCTTCACAGTCTACAGCAACCCAAATGTTTGAAAAAGAAGCTTGATCCTGTACTTGTTTTATTTTCTTCTCTAATGAAAGATGCCAGCGATGGTGGACGATCCTATAAAACAGTTTTGGATCGCTGGAGAGAGTCACTTGTTTCTTCTACCAGCTTGTCTCAAGTCTTCCTTCACCTGTCTACGTTGGATAGAAGTGTCATCTGGTCAAAGTCCATCCTCAACGCTCGCTGTAAAGTATGTCGAAAGAAAGGTGATGCAGAAAGCATGGTGCTGTGTGATGGCTGTGATCGAGGCTATCATACCTACTGTATCAGGCCCAAGCTGAAGGTATCGGAGGAAACATAAGTGCTTCCTTTTTCACATAAAACTGGCATAGTTCTTACAGCTAATGATGTCTAGCTAATGCTTTTTTCTTCTGTTTCTAGATCATTCCCGAAGGAGACTGGTTTTGTCCAGAGTGCCGACCAAAGCAGCGCTCTAGACGCCTTTCCTCCAGACAGAGACCATCTGTGGAAAGTGATGAAGAGATGGCTGAGCAAATAGAAGGGGAGGAAGAGGCAAGCTACGATGAAATGAGACAAAGTGAGGAAGAGGATTATGAAGAAGAACATGAAGAGGAAGATGAATCTCAGGAGGAAGAAGAGATGAGGTAAACAGGCATCCATTAGAGTGATTTCCTACTGGAATACTCTCTTGACTGTTAGGTGAAGTAATTTTTTCAAATAAGCAATCTTGAAAATCTAATGCTGAGTGAGGAAGGAAGCTAGTTGTCAATTTGGCCCTTACTGATGGAGTTTAAAAAAAAAAAAAAAATAATAATAAAAAAAAAGCTAGCTAGCTCCAATGGGCTTAGAGACTTAGAGTTTCTTTTCTGGATTAAAATTCCACCTTTGTGGGTGAGGGATGGCTATCACAGTTGGGGTTGTGCATGGCTGCTGTTTGAATGTACAGTGGAGAGAGTTTCAAACTGAAGATTTTCTGGAGAAAATCTGGAGTGCTTCAGTAAAATTTGAATTTTAGGGGACTTCATGCATACAGTAGGTATGAGAACATCATGGAAGACAAAGTATCCAAGATAATGTCACATTGAGAAGACTGAGGATTTCTGCAGTAGCTGATTTTAATTTTTTTTTTTTTTTTTAATTAAAAAGCACCCAAGTAGTTCAGTGTGGTAATTCTTGTAATGTGATAGATGTGATGTACAGTAGGGATGTAAAAAGCTGAAGGAGAGTTTTGATACGAGAGTACTCTTTGTCTCTTCAGTACAGTCATTTGAATTGACTGAAACAAAACCTCAATACGGTTCAACTTGCATCTTCTTGAGAACTAAATTTGCCTCTGAGATCTTTCTGTTCTCCTTTAATGACCGGAAAGGCGTGAATATTAGTTACAGACTTGGACTACAGCTTAACTTGTATTTGCAGCTTTTTAGAACTGCAATTTATTTCCTAGCTAATAACGTTCAAAACTCCTAGTAGTTGCAGTTACTGTTAGAAATGAATAGCCAGTTTAAGAAAATGGTAGGTAGTGTCCATGTGATACGTTCACTTTGCACCAGCTGCAAGGGTGATCAAAATTCTGATCATTTCTTTAATGCATTGCACATAATATTTAATTAAATGAATTCAAAGTAGTGTTTAAAAGACTGGTAGTGGGGTGACTGCATTAGTGAAAGCCTGTTCACTACTAGCCTTGGGTTGTTGGGAATTTTTTAAATGCTGAATTAGAAAACTGAGAAAAAAGAGGAGGATGGAGTCTTGGGATAAATATATTTATTATTTTTTTTTTTTTGTTTTTCTTTTTTAGCCCTTCAAAGCATGGAAGACCACAGGTCAAATTTCCATTAAAAATGAGAGCAGCCAAACTCAACAATCCTTTTTCAAGTCGGAACATCCAGCGTCAGGGAAGATATGCTTCCAGGAGTCAGCAAAATACACCTAAGCAAGCAGGATCTTCTAGAGTGACCAGAAGGGGGTTAAGGAAAATAAAATCAGCCCCTCCGTCGGTGACAAAACCTACTTTAAGACTTAGCAGCCGGACCACTCGTCAGAGCCAAAGTTCATTACAAGCAGATGTATTTGTGGAGTTAATCAGTCCTCGAAGACGACGAAGAGGAAGAAAGAATGCTGATAATGCACTGGAAAATAGTCCTGATTCTCTTGGATTTAGAATCGTTGATTCTACAGACTCTAATGAACGGGTTAGAAAATACCCAGTTGCTCCTCCAAAGCTTTCTCTTCCTGTTAGTGAGCCCAAGAGAAGAGGCAGGAAACGACAATCCACAGGTTAGAGAAATGTCTTTCTCTAGAATGTCCAGAATGAAAACAAAGTTCACTTGATTGCTGAAATTGTGTGATAGAGTGAAGAAAACTAGAGGTAGTGCGAAATGATGGTTGAAGGCATTTTTGTCACAGCAAAACATTCCCTTCTTTTACAGTGACAGAGGGGAACACTAAAAAAATGTCTGGTAATATAAAAAACAAATATGCCATTTGCCAAGAAGATCTCATGTTTGAAACTTCATATTTGCACATAATACGAGCATGGTATACAGAAAATCTGAAAGATGCATGCATTGCTGAAACCATGTGAATATCTTCTTAGAGTTTGTATGCTTTTATTAAATGTGGATAAGGTAGAGACATTAGGAATTTACAAATATAACAACAATCTGCTACAAGATAACAAATGTCATCTTTCTGATAGGGGACCAACAGTGTCCTTGCTTCTTAAGCTAATACCAGGTATTTGATTGCGGGGAAGTGCTTGAAAAGCTGCAGTACCTTTTACAAACCAAAATGACGTAGTGTGAGACTGAAGAGTGTAAAGCAGCTTGCACTCCAGTGTGGCTGCCTTGTATTCTACACCATTTCTGACCTTCACCATTGGGAGTTTCTGGGCTTACTCTATGTAACTATCCTCATGACTACTCTTGAAAACAAATAAAACCTGACTGAATAGAGTTTTTGTTAAAGTAAGTTATGAACAGGTGGCTTACACTGTTTTTCCTCTAAGAAGGCTTTTCTGTGTTTAACAAATCGTTTTAAAATTGAAATCAGTGGAAAAAGTCCTTTCAAAATTAATGCAATGAATTGAAAAGGAACCAGGAAAAGCACCCTGGTGCTTAGTATTTTATTCAGGAAAAAGAGACATTAGTGGTTAATAGCAAGACTGTAAACTAGTTAATTCCTGAAGCCAAACTGTAAAAGTTTTGTCCTGGAACTGTTATGTTGGTGGTTTCAGTACCCAATGCGTCCCAAAGCAGGAGCTGTTAGGTTTTCAGACAAGAAACTGCTGTTGAACACATCAGAAACAATGTTTTTTTTTCTAAGTACGATAGTAGCACAGAAGGAAAATCAACATACACTGTTGTTCTAGGCAGAAGTCTAAGGATTAAATAATCCTTTCTTTAAATTTATTTTCAGGATTTTGTAACTTAAATGTGGATTATATTTTTTTTCCTCTCCTGGTGTAACATTGCTGTTCTTGGGATCTGCCCCTGCTTACAGTGGGTAGGATGTAAGATGAGGCAGCCAAGCAAGAGGAAAAATCTGTATGTCTTACCTCTGTTTCTTGTGATGCAGGGACTGAGAACTCTGTTTTGCAGTGCATCTTTTTATCTGCCAAATCCTCCTTTTTTTCTTTTTTTACAACAAGATAATGTGGTTTCACTTTCTTTTGATTTTTGCTTGTCACACTTTCATTTTCATCTGGCGAGGTATGTTTGTTTTTGTTTTTTTTCTTTCCTGTAGAATCATCTCCTCAGACCTCATTGAACAGGAGAAGTTCAGGACGTCAAGGAGGAGTCCATGAACTCTCTGCATTTGAACAACTTGTTGTGGAACTGGTACGACATGATGACAGCTGGCCTTTTATGAAACTGGTTTCCAAAATCCAGGTAACTGACAGAACGGTAGAAGTAATGATAACATTTGACAATCTTATTTGCTGTCAGTAAAACTTGGACTTCATAGCTTTCCCAAGCAGAAAGTACAGTGGGGTTCAGGAAAACTCTCTTGCTTCAGCTCAGCTGGTGCAAGAAATTTTTGGAATGACATGATATTGTGCAAAATTTTAAGTATGCTTGATATCAAGAGTTTAAAAAGTGAAATGTTTGACTTGAGAAAACAAACAGAGCAGTGCATTGCTATGGGTAAGCTTTATGGTTATTAATTTAATTTATGCTCAGTTTGTGCAAAGATATTTCCAGAACAGGCCTGCAATAAAATAACAAGGTAGGAACAACTTCATTCTGACATTAATTATAATGCAGTAAAAAGGTAATTTCTTAGCTGAGTTCTTAATTTAACTTCCTTCTCATTTAGACTTGACAGTAAAGTAGATACAAGCCTCTAAAGCTGCATTTGCTTAAGGTATCTCAATGAAAGTTCCCAAAGCACATCTGTTTTTCTGCAGGATTGCACTGGCTTGTCAATTTCTTGTCACTGCTGGATCTATTCAACCTTAACAAAGTGCCAGTCCTCTTCAGCCTCTCTGGAGCAACTCTGTGCTGACAGCAGCTATAGTCATTTTGCAGGAGCTAGTGCTCAGTGTTTATTAAAATTAGCAGTAGTAACTGGTAAATGAAGAATTGAAACTTGAGTTGCAGATGTTGGGGAGCTGGAAGGCTTAATGTATCTGGGCAAAAAGAATGATCTACAAATGTGAATTAAAGATGCACGAGCAGAGGAGAGGATTTTGAATGAATTCCAGACAAGTGTCTGGCTGCTAGAGTAGTGGAATTGCATTGGGAAGTGCAAGAGTGGTGAATGTAAGGAAACTTCTTAAGGAGGGATGAAGAATTCCATTTAATTCTGATATTGAAAAGAAAATGCTGAAGTTTGGTGCTTTCTAATTTGCCGGAATAAATCACTAAAAGATAATTCTGACAGTTCAGGAAGAAAAATTAATGAGTGTCCTACATATTCTTCATCATGCTGGAATTATTGGGTTTAATTTCTCACTGTGCTTAGGACACTGTGGAAAGTATATTAACTGATGAGCATCCAGCAAGCCAGAAAGAGAAAATTACGTTTCTTTTTGTTTTAACATAAACAGCATTCCAAGAGGGAAAGGAATGAAAAACTTGTTCATCTAATTCTGTTTCTGTACAGATTCTTCCGTTTGTGTTCATTTGTAGGTTGTATTCAATATGGTAAAGTTTTGGGCAGTAATAACGAACTAGGCTTTAAAATATTTTCAGTGATGCACAGGGGGATATTTGTTCTTATAACAAAGTCAAATCCAGAACATATTGTGCTCTTAAGAAGATACTGTTGTTGTTCCTCCCCCTTCCCCCCGTGCTCTGTGGACAAAACAAAAACAAGGGCTCTCTAACCTCAGTGCTTGTTTGGCATTCAGAATCTGTGATCCAAATGATCACTGTCCTTAAGGGTTAAGCAGCTCGTGTTGTCCTTTACCACTTACCGTGCAGTTGCTGTGCTAAGTGACTCTGTATCTCTTGTACTTGCACACTGCATCCTGCTTGATACTGAAAGGTTCACTACCGTTTTTTCAGCATAACTTAGTGAAGTTTTGAGGAATACTGCAAAAAGGTAAACAGTACTAGAACAAAAATGGCCCTTATTCATGGTTAAGGGACTTTTTAATATTGTAATATGTTACAGGAAAATGAAAGTTTTAAAATCCGGGGAATTATTTTTGCTCTCAACCAATTGGAGTAGCATTAATACCATGCTCTTTATCTGGTCATGCAATTTTGGATCTTACAGTTGTTTGCAAAGTATTGAGGGATAGATTTATGTGTTGAATTACTGGCTAATGATTGTTGTGATTGCAATTTTAATGGCAGAAAAAATGGAAAAGCAGTATCTGCACACTGATATTAAGATCAGGAAAGAGATGTGTTTCTTTGGACTCCTCTGTTTGTTCAAAATCAAAATGCTTTATGCCAATGCATGATTTACTTTTTTCTTCTTTTTCTTTCAAATTAAGAAGAATTTAAGCTTTCATTTATTTTGTAGGAATAAAATTCTTCACTTTTTTTTTTAAAGGTACCAGACTATTATGATATCATCAAAAAACCTATTGCCTTAAATATAATTCGTGAAAAAGTGAATAAATGTGAATACAAGCTAGCATGTAAGTATCACACATTGAAACAGGTAATGAGCCCTGTTCTCTCTGCAAAATGAATTCTCATCCTAAAATAAAGCTGTGTCAGATTTGAAGCTGAAATTGCTTGGGTTTTTTTGAAAGAACTTCTGCTGATCTATATTTAACAAATGTTACATCTTTAACTACCAAAGTGTGTGATGTGCAGATGGGTAAGAAATGAGCTGCTGAGATACTGCTGGTAATTTTGGAAGCTTTTGATGTCAGTGTGTGACATCAATGAAATATTTGGAAAAGCTTCATTTGTTATTGCCAGATTTGTAATCTTTCTGTGGATTATCATGGAGTTTTAAGAATGTTTACATGGCTTTGCTAGCACATGATACATGCTTGATGCATGTGTAAAGACATCTGTGTTGGGAACTCTTTACTCGTTGAGTGGTGTCATGCTCCTCAATGATGCTGCTATTTGATGATGTGAGATGCACTAAGTTCATTTATTTACTTTTTTGTTTACTAGCGGAGTTTATTGAAGACATTGAACTGATGTTTTCAAACTGCTTTGAATACAACCCTCGTAACACAAGTGAAGCAAAAGCTGGAACTAGACTTCAGGCTTTTTTCCACATCCAGGCTCAAAAGCTGGGACTTCCTATCACATCTGGTAATGTGGACCATGCCGCTCCTGTGGTCAAGAAGTCACGAATCTAACCTCTGCCTTCCAAAGGATTTTTGAGGGAATCTGCTATGTTCATGAAATGAAATGTTAAATCATGCAGTCATCATACCTGTATAAAGCAATAACAACTGTTTAACCACCTTGAAGTGTGGCCTGCACTATATTCTCAATGTAATATTAAGCACTCAGGAGAACGTAGGAAAGATTACCTTTGCTACAGTTTTATTCAGTGTCTAATAATTTTGATAGCTGTACTGGATACAGTACTGGTTTACAGAGGTTTTGTACATTTTTAATACATTCATGTGTCCAAATATCTTCTAGAAATACGTTGGTTTTTTTTTTTCCTGCACCAAATGACCTTTTTTCATCCTCTAGATATTGTAAGAACTGTGGTATTGAGGGCTTTATCAGCTCAGATAAAATCTTCTGCTGTAGCGCAGTTGAAGAAACTGTGTGTATGTTTAAAACTTGTTTTGAGCATATCTTCTCGACACTACACATGAATGAGTACAATGAGCATATCTTATAAGTACTGTACCAGTGCTGGCTGGAGGTATTCAGTCCGAGTTTATTAAGTAGATATTTATTTAGCATTCAAAGTAATTTGTGAATTTGTTTTGTATTTATAAAATTTGTACTGGGGATTAAAAACAAAACAACAACAACAACAAAAGAGTTCCATAACTTTTAAAATTTTTGCCTGTGTTTTTTGTTTATCCCCTCTAACTTCTTGATGATCAATCAATAAATCCCTTTCCCTCTCCCAGGCAGTTCTTCTAGCAATGAGTAAATTTACAGGACTGTATTATAAGTTTCTATGTACAACTTTCAAAGTGTACAAATAAAATGACACATTTTTCAAAGTATTTTGAGTTTCTGACACTTATTTGGGGGGCATACTGCTCTGCCACCGCTAATTTACTTGGACAGGTTGCTGGAAAGAAAGCAAAATAACTTGGTTTTGGCACAAGTATCCAACTGAGCATTTTCAGCAGATGCAGCCACTGTGATAAATGGTCTCTGTCTATTGAAATGTTTATTGGTGTGTAAGTAACACAAGAAGAGTGTATATAAGCTGTATGGTTCTTTAATTAGAACCTTTATTCTAATAGTGTAAAACCTCTTAAAGCATCCTTACCGTCCTTGGTAATAATGTTTTTAACAGAATTTTGACTTCGAGTCCATGCATCCATAGCTAGAGAAAAATGTATGGAACAGAGGTTGGGGAAAGAACAAAATATGAGGTTTGCTGATGCTGCAGCTTTTCTGCCCATGTTTGAGCTAACTTGTTTCGTAGCAGTGAGACCTGTATGTGTAGACAATTACTTGCTGTGCACTTGTGGGTGTTTTCTGCCTGTAGTGGTTACTTTGCCTTAGAGATGGCAACAACAGGCTTTTTCTCGAGTCTTCAGTATGGATGGTGATTGGGGACTGACCAATTTGAAGGGGTTTTTTGTTTGGTTGAAGTATGAGAATAGTGCATTTTAAAATGCTTGTTAATACTTTAGAGTTCATACATGAGCTGCTTCTTTTTCCTAGCTGGCGTATCTCTTGCTGCTGGATCAAAGAAGTATTTCTTGTTCCATGAAGGTTTTGGCCCTTTCTGTCCCACAGAGCTGAACACAATAAGGAACTGAACAGCAGCAGACTTGTCTGCAGGCTGGGTGATTGTACTTGGGTGTCTGCATTTCTCTAGTCCCAAGAGGATGCAGTGGTATTGTGCAACCTGCTGGTCAAACAGTTGGGTGAGTTCTTGTCCACATGAATAGTGCCCCTTGACTTGAATGTGAATACTCTGGGGGGCACAGGGAGCTGGACATGCTGTGACAGATGCGATTTAAACTGTCACTGTCCCCCACCTACTCTCAGCTGTTCATTCCTATCGGTCTTTCTGCAGGGCTGTTTCCATCAATAGCTTCCCCTTAGAACCACAAGTAGAATTTTGAGTTTGTGCAAAGTGAATGGGAGCATAACTTCAGTTTATGTCAGAGTTGTTTGTATACTTGAGTCAAAGTTAGCAATTTTCCCCTGAGTTTGCAAACCTAAGGCCTTTGCTACACTTATGGTGAAACAGGGAAAAATTCCCACTTCTCTGAGCTGCTCTGCGTAAAACATTTGAATGTGCTGTGTGTGCAATGCAGACCTGACTGTCCGTGGTGCAATGGTGCTCACAGAGCTTACTCCTCTTCTGGTGGCTGCTGTGTGCTCAGCCACACAGGAAAAGCAGGTATGGTTCATCCCTCTTACTTCTCTCTCAGTGAACTGCCTTCAGATGGTGCTTTTGTTATTGCTTTTTCATGCTCCGCTTACACTTTTTCTGATTTGTCAGGAAGTTTTTATGACTTTATTTCCCCCTGCTTCCTTGGAGAAAGGGGAATTGTTTCACGTCTCCTTCACTGAGGGGTTGAGATTTCATGCTCCTTGTACTCTTCTTTCCCCCAGAACAAACTCATGTCTTGCTCTGAGCGTGTTTTCTCAGACTGCCATCCAATGCCTTTACCCTGTTAGTAAAGGATATACAACACCTGCAAGAAGCTCCAAGCTGTATTTTGACAAAGGTGCTGGAAAGAACAGGTTCAATGGCTTCATTTCAGGTTCACAGGTTCTAACTAATGGGGCCTTACCTAACTCTTCAAGTACAGGGGCTTCCTTGAGCTCTGAGATAGCCGCTTTCAGAAGCCGAATTCTGACTAAATCTATAGTGAAAGCTTTTCCCTTCTCAGTAGCACTAGTATATTGTAGCCCAGCAGGTATCAAAAAACTTAACAGCAACTCTTCCTGCTGTGCAGATTCTGTCTCTCTTCCCTTCTTCTGCCCCTTTCTTTCAACACAGAGCTGGGAATTTCACTTGGCACTTTCTTCTGATGCTTTTTGTACATCTTTCATAACCATGGGACCAGTTCCTTTGGAGGAATTGGGTTTCAGCTCCAAATAATGTCTCCTCCAGGAAATCTCTGTGTTTCCTTAGTAACTCTCTCTGTTTCTGGTCACTGCAGATGGTGGTCAGGGATTCAGGAGACAATCACTGGTGTCCAGTTACTGCTGCTGTTGGAAGCTGCCCTTTCCACACAAGCAGGTCTAGGTCAGAAGGAAAAGACTTGTTTTTAGAGCTCTGCCTTCAGATGCTGGCTGCTCATACTTTGCTGTGCGTGAGCAGCACGACAAAGCAAAGCTGTTGTGCCTTGGCCTCTGTCAGCAAGTCATCTCCTCAGCTGCTGTGCCCTCTGACAGATTCATCTGGTGGCAGCTGAGCTCCTGGAAACCTTCAGCAGTGCTGGAAGGCTGTGATGGAGGTAAGGTAGCTCAATCTGCTGCCAGGGGCTTGGGCTGGGGCCTCCACAGCACATGTCCACTGATGTGCTCAATTGCATGTCCAATACAAGGCCTGAGTAAAAAGTCCTCTTGGAGAATCTCCAGTTACCAATAAAGTTTCTCATTCTTATTCTTTTGGTAAGTGCTCAGATAAATCTGATTGCTTGGGGTGAGGCACCTGTGAGTAGATGATCAGAGCCATGTTCTGGCAGATGGATGCTTTTCCAAACCCATGCTTTGTAATACTTGGAGTACACTGAAGTATTAAATGCCACCATGAAATGTAACTGAAGTGTTTTCAGTGGCAGAAGACCACAGACAGATTATGCTTTCCAAAAAGTACACAGATGCTGACTTTGGGCTTGTCTCTCTGCTTTAATATATCCCTCTCTAGGCTTTTGTAGTGCTTCTTTTCTGGAAAATTGCTGGGGTTTTTTTTTCCTTTTTTTTTTTTTTTTTTTTTAATTTGTGCCTCTGCAATTATTTTTCTGTGGAAGGAAAGAAAGTGGTTTTCTGATACTTACGAGGCAAGCGAGTAGCAGGGCTGCCTGGAGCTAGGCCACGTGTGCTACCGGCCGTGAGTACAGCACCCTGCCCTCCTACTGTTTGCAGAATGCATCCAGCTGTTTAATTGGGCCAAGTTTGCTCTGAGGACATTACATTACAGCATGTTCTCTGAAGCACTGGTACTGTCTTTATCCTCAAACCTCAGTGGCACAGTGCCAGCACACATTAATTGCCCGGCAGCCACAGTGTGCAGTGCTGGGATCTCAGGGCTGGGTACTGCCTGAAGCACATGGAGGAATGGAAAATGGGGTGCTGGAGGTATAATTTCCCTTGTGACTTGTAACAAAGTTGCAGAGGGTATTCACACTTTGATAGCTTGATTTTAATACAGTCAAGCTTGAGTGTTGTTTGCGATTCTTAGTTTACGAGTTTATTTAGACTTTATAAACTGTCTCCTAGATTGACTCCCACGAGAGCACGTATAATAATAACCTACGTGTTTTTCTATTTTTCTTCTGCAGGCACCTTACAGAACAAATTAGTGTGGAGAGGAAAGGACTTTAAAGAGAGCAGTCGTACTGTCGCTTGGCTCCTGGGAAACGCCAGAAATGCGATGCAGGATGCTGAGGTGTTTGGGTTCTGAATTTGTATGTGGCTTTGCCTGTGGGATCAGGACATGATAGTTCCTTTTCATGAGCATTCCTGCCTAGATCCTGCCATCAGTCACATGCTGGGCTCTGCAGTCCTGGCACTGCTCGAGTCCTGCTGTCATAGGAGGACACTTTCACAGTGACCGACAGGTTCAGGGATCCGGCTGCAGTTATAAATATTCCTGTGCCCCAGCTATCCTAAAGCCCATTCTCATCCACCAGCAAGTGATCTCAGCTCATGTATTTAGCATGTTATGCTTAGTTAATATTTTATTTTTAGATTGCTCTCTGAGAAACAAAAGCATATTGGTTTTCAAATGCAAGATTGACCGGTCTTAATGCTTTGTGAGGGGTCTTGCAATGGTGGGGACAGACACAAGTAGGTTACCTCACGCATCTCTTGGTTACTTAGCTTGTGCTTCTCTTGTTTCTATAACGTGTCCATCTTTGTTTTTAAGAGATTCCTAAGAACCAGTCCCTTGATTCAGCTTTCATCAAACAATATAATTTCCTTACATCTGGATGCAATGCTGCAAACTGAGTTCTAGGTCTGTCTGGAGCAATTTTAACGATGTCGAAACAGAAGAAAAATATCACTCGCTTTTTGTTGGACTTTTACAACTTCCAATCTCAACGGGCCATGAAATTTAATCTCCCCTGTCCTGGCACTTTTGCGATGGCTTCCTCAACTCCTGGGCTGGATTTATTCCTTTCCTGGTGAATGTTTTTTGTGTTGCAATGATGTCTCCTTAAGGTGAGCCTACAAGTCATGGATGTGATGATAACTTCAAGGGCTTTATCCCCAACTACAGCAGGAGGAGAAGTACACAGAAGTGAGATGTCATCTTCAGCTCAGCAGAACTGGGCCCAGGCTGCAAGATTTGGGATTAGTGTTTGCAGTATGTATGGGCTGTGTGCATCCTGCTCTGTGCATATCCAGCCACTGGAAGAGAGTCCTCTGTCCCACCAGCAGCCCGTGTTGTCTCTGGGGCCCTCCTTTGGACCCTTTTGTAAACAGGAGCATAGCAAATGTGCATTGTGTTCCTTACGTGCTAACCAGCCCAAATGTTTTGAAGGTTTGCATGCCTCTGTCCAGGAGGAAAAAGGATTCTTAAATTGTTGCCGCCTCTTCCCAGAGGTGCACCAGCTTATGCTGTGCAATCTGCTGGGATGTCTGCCCACATCCCAGCTGCTGGCAGTTGTTCTCTAAGGATCAGCCTGAAGCCAGCCAAGAAACCCCCACTTCCAGTTGTAGCAACTCCTCTGCTGAGAGGAGCTGCTCTGTCTGTCCTGAACAAGAACCCTAAGCAAGTCCTTTGAGCTCCTTTGTCTAAGTACTACGACATTTGTATACTAAGTTTTGTATGCTAAACAAGTGAAGAAGCAATTGCTGAGCCACGGTACTGAAAAGTAAGAAAACAGAACACTGTTATGAAAAAGAAATCTGCTCCCATGCTGTGGCAAATCCATAGAAAATCCAGTGTAAGAGCAGGATTTGATTTCCTAAACTTGGAGAGAAAAGTAGTTCAAGACTGGCAGCATAAGGGCTGGACCTGTGTAAGACACAGCAGAAGAAGTGCAAATTGCAAAATGTCAGTGAGTGATGTGCTTGGCGGCAGACCTTACAGCAGCAGGAGACACATGAGCCAGGCGCATGGCAGTATTCTGCTGAACAGCTCCTGTTGTGATGGACAACTTTCTTGTGGAAAAGCAGGGGGATTTTAGCCATAAAACCGAAGAGTTTAGTGAAGGGTGAAATTGCTACTGGAGAAGTACCTCTTGGGACCGATGAGTTGATTAACATCCCTGCTAACCTCAGGCATCCCAACTTTACAGCTCCTCTGGAAGCTCCTGACAGAAAGCAGCGGAATTATTAATGGCATCTCCTCTGTGTTACTCATGTGTGTGTCCTTGAATAGTGACAGGAAGGAGCCTGGGGCCGCTGGATTCCTCTGCAGCTGAGAATGGCTGCTGTGGGCTGGGGAAATGCGCAGAAAGAGCAGATCCCGACATAACTTCCACAGAATCACAGAATGGCCAGAGTTGGAAGGACCTCAAGGATCATGAATCTCCAACCCCCTGTCACAGGCAGGGCCACCAACCTCCCCATTTAATACCAGACCAAGCTGCTCAAGGCCCCATCCAATCTGGCCTTAAACACCTCTAGGGACGAGGCATTCACAACCTCTCTGGGCAGCATGTTCCAGCACCTCACCACTCTCTCTGTAAAGAACTTTCCCCTGACATCCAACCAAAATCTTCCCTCCCTCTACTTCAAACCATTTCAACTTGTTCTGCTGTTATCTACCCTTTCAAAGAGCTGATTCCCCTCCTGTTTGTAGGCTCCCTTTAGGTACTGAAAGGCAGCAATGAGGTCACCTCACAGCCTTCTCTTCTCCAGGCTGAACAAGCCCAGCTCCCTGTCTTCGTAGGGGAGGTGCTCCAGTCCCCTGATCATCTTCATGGCTCTCCTCTGCACCCTCCCCAACAGCTCTGTCTTGTTCTGGGGGCTCCAGACCTGGACTTCCCTTGCCTTACACTTCTCTGTGCAGCACACTTCTACTGCTGGCACAACGGGAGAGAGCAATGCTCTTCAGACCCAAAGCAGGGTTCTCCAGCCAAAAATGAGCTGGCAGTGCCAGAAAACAATTTGGCTTTTCCTCCTTCAGTTTTCACAGCTGGCATTCTTTCAGCTTGAGAAATTTAAACATGTTAGGTGACCGTGCCATTAGCTCATTTTGTAGGAAAAAGTTATGTATATGAAACAAGAATAAGAAAGGGAATGGATTATCCAAAAGAGGTTTTCCAGCTGACCAGTCATCCAGCAAATTGCACTGTTGCTTTTTGGCTGCTTGAAGAACGTTTGGACTTCCATTTGATTAGGAAAAATGAAATAAAATCTATATTTTGCTTCGCATTACTGTCTATACTTTCAAAGCAGTCTGGCAGCTTTTCCCCTGTGTAACCACACAGCGTATGGGTCAGATCTATACACTTTGTTTTCCAAAGGTCACTCTGGCTCCTTTCTTGCCATGTCACTGCAATAAGCATTATTCTGTGAAGCGCAGCACCGACTGTGTCTTCCAGAAAATGATGCTGCTTTTCACATTTCCAATCTTTAGAGGGGATTTAGCACACACATCCATATCTACTACATAGCCAGGGTTCTGCTTCGCTCTGTGTACAGATATGTATGTGCCTATTCAATGCAGCACTGTTAGAGCAGCAAACTCCCCAGAGCTGGTATTATCAGAAGTTGCTATGAGAAGGAAAGTCTGACCTCACTGTTTGCTTGAAATTGAAGTTTCAATAAGCAACGGTTGCAACGAGCTGCATTTCCTTGCTATAGAGGCAGGATACTCTGCAGCTCAAAGTGTGGCAGGGGCACCAAGCCCCCTGCCCTGCTGCTGAGAGTGGCACAGCTTCATGAGTGACCTCAGCAGCTCACGGAATGGAGACACAGTGCCCATTGGGTGGGGAGACTTTGTTAATAATTGCAATAGAGAGCTTGCAGGCACTGCAATACAAATGCTACAAGTAGTATAAGTGGGGAAAAAAAAAAAAAAAAAAAAAAAAAAAGTAATCTTTACCACGGAATGAAGGTTTTCTTAAAAACAAACAAACAAGTAAAGATGGTAATGGTGTCAGTGTTGAATAATTGATACACAGCCAATGAATGATCGAACAAATCCTTCCTTACCTGGGACTGCGTTGTGAATTTGTCTCAACTGTGAACAAGAGGCAGCAGGAAGAGAGATGTGGGAAGAAATTACTCCTGGGAAAAATGCGTTTTGTCAGGCATATGGGCACTTATGAAGGCTACTGGGATAAACAGAAGTTACTTCTCTTAGCACTGTAAATGTGCAAGGCTGTGTGAATGTAGAACATGTGGTAATTACTTAGAAATCATTTTTTATCTTGTATATATTCATGAATAGTGCTGAGCAAAGTTTCCCTTTGTATTAGATTTTGGGTGACTTTTTTGGTTTTGTTTACCATTTTTCTGCCATTAGTTTCGAAGGAGGATTTTTCATTTCCTTCTTTGATATATTTAAACATTGTCACATGTAGTGGCATGAAATGATGTCACTACAGGGCAACCCATTTTTATTAAATCTGTCCTGCCTATGGGCCACTGGCTGGCCAGTGGGAGCCTGGGGCCATGACCCACCAGCAGGATTTAGGCCCCAAGAGAGCAGCTGCCTCTGAGAGCATCAGCTACTGCAGCCAGCGCGCCAGAACGGACTGAACTTTGCACTGACTTCAACTGAGTGCTGAGACTTTCTGTTACTCCAGCAAACACCCACACAAGTTTCTCTGCCTTCTGTTTACAGCTCTCTTCGTGAAGGTGGGTTGTCAGCATCCAAAGGGATCTGAAGTCTGACAGCAGAACTCAACAGGTCTCTGAGCTGAACCTGTAGGCGTATAGCCCCACTTTCTTCTATCTCGAATGAATTATTTTATGAAGCTTAATCACTTAATTAAGGATCTTAATTACTTTTGTGACCTCTATCCTTCTGCCACATTTAACTCAGACAAGCTCAGAAGTTGAGTTATGGGGCAAAGGAGCAGCCCAGGTGATAGCAGGGACATGGACGAGGCCCGGTGCTGGCCTCACCTCTGCAGGAAATTGGCTGGAATGGCACTGCTGAGCTCAGTGACACAAGAGGAGCAGAGAGCGCAAAAGCAAAGGGCTCTGATTTAAGAGAGCCTGAATGCAGAAGGCAGCTCTATTCATTATGATTATTTCATGCCAATGAGCACCCAGGAGCGGAACCCAAATGAGCAGTGCCTTCTGCTTCACCATGAGTCACTGCCTCTGTCCACAGAGGGTGAGGGGGACATGGAGGTTTCCACAGAGGCGTGTGCTCAGCACAGCATGTCACTGCATTGCAGGGCTATTTCGGTAGGGCCTGGTGGGATGTAGGCCTTGTGGCACCTGGGCAGTGAAACCTGATGCTTCCTGCATGCTGCCAGACCCAACGTGGGGACCAGAGGAATAGCAGCTTTGTCCCAGTGTGCTCCTGCAATACGTGTTTTTTTTCTTCTTGTTATTATTGTTTTTGGCTGGTTATCAGTCATTTCTGTAACCTCCCAAGGTCACCACTGGACTCCATCACAAGTTTCTGTTCTGCTAGCTGTTATCAGGAGTACAACACTCATTTTCTTGAAAATGAGAAGCCCATCTGTCTACTTCTGACCTCTGTGACTGTTAAGCTTGTTTATCTCTCATTGATTTCTATGAAGGCATAAACTTGTTTATCATAGATTTCTATAAAGTCGCAGAATATCCCCTCTTTAATCCCTTTCAGCACTCTGGTGACTTCCAGGTATAGTCAGGGCCCTGGGGCAGCACCCACCAGCCTGGAGGCCTAAGTTAGGCACCTGATGAGGTGAGCAGAACAATGAGCACTGTGCTTCATTATTCAGTTTCCATGGCAGTGAGCAGGAGGTGAGTCATTCCTGATTTTGACTTGTCATCCTTGGAGCCTCAGCCCAGCTGTGTGGCTTTGGGACCGGCGACTTCCACCCCTTGCTGTCTGTGCCTCAGTGTGGGATAGTGGGGCTCTGTTCAAGTGGGGAAGGTGTCCTGTGGAGGCATAAGACAGGGGAACTTTGGTGGGTTTGTACAAGTGTAGGAGTGGCCAGCTGAGGCCACAGCAGTGTTGGGATTTAGTGGCAATGCAGGATGTGCTGCATACGTGCCTGACTAAATCCATTTTCAAATGCTATGAATCCCTTCCTGCTGTTTTCCCAGTGGCCTCCTGGCATTGGGAGCAAGGACACAGAAGGGCACGTGCCACGAATACTGACACACTACGGTGTCTCAAATGGGTTTGTGATTCACCAAGCCATGCTGAGCAGCTGGAATTCACCAAAGCCTGAAAAGCTGTGCGGGAGACATCCTAAAATGGGGCTGAAGAGATGGTCTCATTGGACTTACATTGTTGTAAGTCAACCATAAAACTGCATCTGGAGAATTATCCATTTTAGGAGCTGTGCTGTTATTTCCCATAAATTTTCACCTATCCTACCTAATTACTTATATGATCAAAAGCACGTGTTGTATTTGAAAACTGAATTGTGTTATGGATTACACAAAATGCAATTATGCAGTACCAGCCCTCTTCCTGGGTCTGACGCTGCTGGCAGCACAAACAAAGGAGTGGCCGTCGGCTGGAACAAAGTGGCAGCAGAGCTGCCGTCTTTGGCTCTGTGTTGGCAGGGACTGCAGGGATGTGAGGGGCTGGAGCCATAGTGCATCTATAGGGCAGTGGCCTTAAGGCTGATGGGCCACATTTTGGATCTCACTGAGTTTGATTCAGGTCTGAACACTGAAATCAGAGAGGGCAGGATGTGACACATCATGTCAACATGATGGCATGTGGTAGTGGAGAAAGGGGGGGGGAAACCTACACATCACACAGCACTGTATGAACATACCCATCTGTACACATACATATACCAGTTTGGTGCACTGAGACACCATTAGCAGCTCAGATGCTTTGGGGAGCTGGGTGCTCATGCACACTGCTGGGTGGATCCTGCCTGCCCAAGAGCACTGGGCTGCCACACAACAGCTCATGGGTTAAGAGCCGCATCGTCCCCTCACCTTGCTGTGCTGGAGACACAAAGGTCCATGTCTGGTGTGCCGTGCCTGACTCCTGCCTGACCCAACACAGACAAGTGGCACGCTCCCAGGAGGGCCGTTCCTTCTTGTTTTCCTAGAAGCCACCTTCCTATCTTTTAATACTACTCCTTCACCCTTGCACGCTGCGCCCTGCCCCGCCGTATCAGCGGTTCTTTCAGACACCTCTCTGTGCTGCCAGGAGGTGCTGTCCCCGTGCCAGGCCACCCAGATCAGTGCTCACAGACAGACCACAGCCACAGCTGCAGCACAACTCCCATTCAGAGTGGAATAAGGAGACGGCAAACGGCATCAATAACACATGCCCCTTGCGTGGCGTGCACAGAGCCCAGCCCCGGGCCACGTCGGGCACGGCAGCGATGCGAGGGACAGTGACTGCCGAGCGGCACAGAGTACCTGCGCTGAGAGCGGCCGCTCGGAACGAGCCGCAGTGCGGGGCAGCGGCTGCGCTCAGCCTCCAGGAGCCCGGCCGCCACCGTGACCCTGCCGGGCGGCGCGGCCATACGTCTCGGTACTTGATGTCCACATTACGGCAGCGAACGGGCGGCAGGGCGGGCCCCGGGGGGAGCCAGGCGGCGAGAGAAGGCCGCGTCCAGACTGCCTCACCGGGCCGCCCACTCGGCAGGGCCTCGCCAGCACAGGGGCCGGCCAGGCAGCGCGCGGGGCTGCGGGCGGGGGCGGAGGCGCGCGAGTAAACGGAGGCGCGGGCAGTCGGGCTAGAAGGGGAAGCATGGCTTCCTCCCGCCGCCTCTGGGCCCTTCCCCGCGGGGGGCGGCCCGGCGGGCCCCGGCTGCGGGCGCCGAGAGCCGGGCGGGGCGGGCCGGGCCGGGCCGGGCCGATGGCACGTGGTGGCGGAGCTGCCCATGTGACCGGCCCTCCCCGGCCGCCGCGGCTCATCCCCCGCCCGGCCCGAGTCCCCGCCCGCCTCGCCCCCAGCGCAGCGCAGCGCTCTCCTGCGTGCAGCAGCCCCGCACCGCAGGCAGCCGCCGCCGCCCCGGACCTGGCGCCATGGTAAGGGCGGTGCGGCGCGACCGGGCGGGGAGGCGGCCCGGGGCCGTGAGGCCGAGCGGGCCCGGCGCAGCGCGCTCAGACCCCGCGGCCTCCGGCGGCCATTTTAGTCTAATTTTAGCCCGGTGCGGGGGGAAGGGGCGGTGGGAGCGGCCCCGGGGCGGCAGCGGGCGGCGGGACCGAGGGCCGGCGGCGGGCGGCGGGGGCGACTTTCCCCGCGGCCGCCCAGGCGGCGTCCGTTCGTGCGTCCGTGTGCCTGCGCGCCGAGGCCGGGCGGGCAGCGGGGAGGGAGCTCCCGGAGGGCTGTGTCCCGCCGGGCCGGGGGCGCTGCCGCAGCCGACGAGGCCAGGCCGGGCCGAGCGGGATCGCGGCGGGGCCGCGGTGGCGGGGCCGGGCGGGGATGCGACGCGCTGCGGCCGGGCGGGCGGCGAACAAAGCGCGGCGGCGGTCTCGGCTCCTCGGGACAAAGCCGCCGCCCCGTGCACCTGCCCGCACCCAGCGCTCGGGCCCAGATGCAGGGGTTGCTCTGAATGCAAGGACGCTGCGGATGTGCTCTCTGGCTCGGGAGTGACTGTTCCGCGGGTTTGTTTTTCACCGTGAGCTGCCCGCTCGCCCCGTCAGCGTTTTGTTTTCTTACTGCTATGGGTTTGGGGTCTGACGGCTTGGTAGCGTTACAGGAGCCGCACGCGTTGTAACCCCGCTTTGCTCGGGAAGAAATAGCGATTGGAGAACAGTGGCGGTGCGAAATAGAATTGGGGAGTTGTTAAAGCGCAGTGTCGGGGCTGACACAATGCAGAAAGCATCTCTCCTGCTTGTGGAGCCTTACATCACCCAGCAAAATGAGAGTCATGACAGTGCTGGCTGCAAACCACTGCCGTAGCGTTTGTTCCATCACAGAAACCCACCCTGGCCCCAATCTACAAACTCCCGCGTCCAGCTCCCTCCCCACCCCCGGGTGCACGATCAGGTAATGGAAAAGTGTGGGAGCAGTGCGGGTGTGCGGTCGTCTAGAAGCCTGGAATTAAAGCGATGCTGTGTGGACAAGGTTTTCACCTCCTTTATGTCCTCTGCACCAGTCCTGCAAACACGACCAACCTCGCAGTGCGCTCAGATTGAGCACAGTGTTTTTATTGCTACAGGGGCAGGTGGAGTTCTTTATCTGTTGCTGTGGGCTGTTGCGTTGCTTAGCGAATGTTAATTTTTGCTGTTTAAATTATTCCTTTGATCTCATTTTACAGGCTTCTGGAGTAACAGTGAATGATGAAGTCATAAAGGTTTTTAATGACATGAAAGTAAGAAAATCTTCAACCCCAGAAGAGATTAAAAAAAGAAAGAAAGCTGTTCTCTTCTGCTTAAGTGATGACAAAAAGCAAATAATTGTAGAGGAGGCAAAGCAGATACTGGTCGGTGACATTGGAGATACTGTGGAGGACCCCTATACAGCCTTTGTGAAGTTGCTACCATTGAATGATTGCCGATATGCTTTGTACGATGCCACATATGAGACAAAGGAATCTAAGAAGGAAGACCTGGTATTTATATTCTGGTGTGTAGAAGCAAAGCTTGCAGTTAAATTCAAATATGCGTGACTTAACACTGGTTGGTTGAATAACTGTTTTTCCTCCTTTAAAGGGCTCCTGAAAGTGCACCTTTAAAAAGCAAGATGATCTACGCAAGCTCTAAAGATGCCATTAAAAAGAAATTTACAGGTATGGACCTAAAAGTGTCTTGGTTGTGAGTCCCAATACTGTTCAGACGCTGAGGTTCTCACAAATACCCCGTTATCCATCTGTCTTTCAGGTATTAAACATGAGTGGCAAGTAAATGGTTTGGATGATATTAAGGACCGTTCAACACTCGGAGAGAAACTGGGAGGCAACGTGGTAGTTTCACTTGAAGGAAAACCCTTATAAAAAGACAGACAAGTGCCATCTGGATCTAAGGAGCTTCCATTTCTGCAGCTCGTTCAATTGGAATAGTATTAGTCTCCCTTTCTCCTTCCCTCCTCAAAAATAAGTCCCTTCCCTTCTGCCCCTGAAGGAGATGTCATTGTTAAGCAGTCTACCAGTGATTGCCATTAGACTGTTTAATCCTGGTAGTTTTATGTAGGATCCAAGGAATGCTTTCACGTCATACTCTTAGCCAAAACTGACGCTGCATGCATTCCTTGCCACATGTACAATGAATGTGATAGTTAATGTGAATAGTCTAGCAGACAGCAAAGGGTAAGCTAATTGAATGCCTTGAAAGTATTGTCCACTGGTGGGATGGTAGACTCTATACAGTATTACTTACAGTTGCACTTGATTGCAGTTCCATGAGGCTCTTGTGCATTCATACACCTCACCTGCCTTGACAAGCCTATTTTTGTGACATGGCAGCACACAACACTATGCATTTAAAGCACTTTTTTGTAATATGTTTGACCCGCCCCTCCCCCCCAAAGGAATGCCAATTCAGTTGCTGTAGCTGTGTCATCAAATTATTGTAGTACCTCAGTTTCATTCCTGTTACATGCATATCTTTATAAATGAAGTAGCTGTTACGATGCCTTTTGTTTTCCATTGAATGTACACTACTGAACAGGAGTAGAGGTTATCTGTTTACCATGTGAGTCTTGAAACACTAAAGTTTTGTAAAACATTGGTCATGATGGCAATTTCTGTATTAAAAAGAGCCTTAAATGGAACATTGTTTCTGAGATCAAAAACTGGCCACGTTGCAATAAAACTTGTGGCTTATTACAGAATGTTGCCTTGTTTTCATTGGAAAATATAGTTTTTAAGTATGTTTAATTTAAGCATATTTCAAATAACTTCTGTGGAAAGTATTGTAAAGATAAACAATCATTAATCTCATCATAACTAGTGCAAGTTTTTCATTCCTAATCGTGATTTAGGCACGGCTTTACAATACTTCGTGGCGCTATTCCGATCGTTTGGTAAAGGACCTATTCCTAGTTTACCGTAAAAGCAGCTGCTGCTGCTAGAGACTATTAGATTCCGTGAAACACTTGTGTCAGAAACTCACAAGTACTGAGGAATTAACCATGCAGTGTGTTTCGTACCTGAATGCTCTTAAAGTTCTACATGTCGGAGTAAAACCTTACATGGTATCTTGCAGCTCTCTGTTTCGATAAGATGGTGTGTAAAGACGGTTATGTGTAATGCGGGATACAGGTTGGTGAAGTTTTTGCTTCTTAAGCGTTATTACAGTTAGCACTGACTCGGTACAAGAAGTATCCTCGATGAACTGTTCTGCTTGTTAACTTCTATGTAAATAGAACTGGAAAGTGTTTGCCACTACTGAGGCTTGCACTGGGGACATGTTTTGGCTGAGAGCCAGATAATGCTCTCCTTATAGAGAATTTGATCTGCTCTGTGTGAGCAATCCTCCGCTAGCCAGAGCTATTTATGGCAAACACATGCTTTTGTATCTTGTCATCGTTATCCACAAATGGCAAAACTGGACATGATTCTGCTGGTATGTGTAAAGGCACTCTGTTAGGCAGCCAGTCACAGCTGAAATGTACGTGCTGCCGGAAGGAATGCTCTTTATCATTACCTTATTTTAAAAAGTTGGTGGAGTAGAGCTGAGGAGCTCTTAGATATTGGCCCTTGACTTTCAATTCATAGCCCCCTTTTTTGTAACAAGAAGCAAATAATCATCAACTTTTTTTTTTAAAGTTTGAATAAATAAAGATACTGTGTTTAGGCTTTCTTGTCCTGTAGAACTTTAAGACTTTATTTCAGGCTTCTGGTTGTCTTTACGACTTGCACGCCTCATTGTGTTGGCTGTTCTCCATAGGCTAAACTCAACTAGAATTTAACTAAAAAGGCATGACAACCACTGACTTACTAAGTGTATCAATGAGTCTTGGTTTTGTTCCACAAAATTCTCCTTTCAGGAATCTTTTAAGGCTGAGAAATAACTGATGGTATGCATGTTGTCTACTTAAAAAGCAACACCTTTTTATTCCTCAAATTAGTCTTTTATTTCTGATTACTCACATTGCGTGCAAAGCCCAGTTTAATGTAAAAATCTACTTCGTTCTTTATGTTTGACTTGAGTTCAGCATAATGAAATAATCATTTTAACTGATTTTCACAAGGTATAAGTGGTTTCTTTAGAAAAAAAAGCCAAAACTGAAAATGTTAAATTTTAATAAACAATTTGAATCTCATTCTAGACAGTAAAGTTTTGTTGTTTTTTTTTTGTTGTTGTTGTTTGTTTTTTTTTTGGTTTTTTTTTTTTTTTTTAAGCAGTACTGTGTTTAAATTTAATGTTTGTCTCTCCTGCAAACAGTCTGGAAAGATGTCTGTGGCTTCTGAACTGAATATTATTATTATTTTTTTTTTTAAACTAGCTTATATGTATATACACTCAGTCCAAGTAGATCTAAAATTGAAGCACAAACTGTATTTATGTAAGATTCAAAGCTACCAAACCAAGTTTTGGATCAGAAAGGATCAGCCTGCCTTCAGTTAGTTCTTGAAATGACTGACGGATGCGAGGTCCAATTCACATGGCTTGCTTTTTTTTAAAAAAAAGAAACAAACAATAAAGTGCTACAGAACTGTTACTGCTTGAATTATAAAACAGATGAGAGACAGCTGGCATCTGCTCCAAAATGGTTTGTCAGCTGTTGTTTTCTGTCATTATGCAAAATGGTGAGGGCCTCATTGTGATCGAGGAGTAGAGAAAAATCCTCTCAAGTTGAATATCTTCTGTGTATCTCGATGTAGACATGACTTTTGGGTATCTTGGCTTCAGTTACTTTATTGATCAACATTAAATAAAATTTTCATGAGCGTAGCATGCGCAGAAATGGCATTTTTCTTCTAAGAGATAGTTCAAAACCAGCGGTTGTTTTGTTTTGATTTGGTAAATCCTGGAAAAGGTATAGACATACAGGCCTGATTTCTCTGACAAAGGAAATCAAGCCCCCAACTGGGGTGAGTAGGTGATGTTTGTGATTGTGGCTATTTTGGAAATGCAAAGTTTAAATTTGTAAGGACTTCAGTGTAAGAATCATTCCCAGTCAGCTCCTTAAGCAAGCTTTGAGTATGGTCAGTAAAAACCCAGAGTCCATTTCTCCGAGCAGAAGAGTCTCTCTCTGCTGTGTAATTCCCTCCGAACCCGCAGCGTACTACAGCGTAAGTCAAATTGCCACAAGCTGATAACAAGTTTTACTCTCTTATGCCAATTCCAGTATAAACCAAATTTTCATGTCTGCCTATTTTCATAAACTTGTAAGTTCCCCTTAGTTTGTGGTGGAGAGTTAACGATTGTAGAGTGAAAACATGGCACTAATGGTGGATGAAGGATCATCAATGTAGCACCTGTCTTTAAGTATTGAATTTCTTTAAAATATTTCTGATTTTGAAAACCTGGTATAAATAAAATTAATTTAAATGTCACCAGATGTGAGTGAGTTTTGTGTTCTAGGCTACGCTAATTGGTTTAGCTGTTGTCTTTGGATTGGGAGTAATTCAAGCAATGAAGAAGGGCACATTGTGGAGTAAATGCGTCGTACCAGGCATTTTTGTGACGGATTTCACCTGCAGCTCACTCAGTACAGCAACCAGCTATAGCAAAACGTAAGTGTAAAGAAATACTTGGTGGATAGATGCTGAATAGCCTTTTTCTCTGTATTGGATCTTGGGTTGTATCTTCAGAAAATTTTTTTGTTTGTTTTTGAAGTTAGTAAAAACTCTGCTGACAAGTCTGTTTTAATACTTTAGAGAAAGTGGGTTCTTGAAATATAGAAGAGGTGACTGTGAAGCACACACACAGTGATGAAAATTGACAGTGGTATCTCTACTGTTAATGGAAATTTTCTTATATCTAGGAGTAGCTTAAATGGAGAGGAGTCAATCTTGTGAACAAATCTCAATAACTAGTCGAGAAGCAGCTTCATGAGATTACCTGGTAAAGACTTAATTTTACTCAGTGATTTAGCAATTTTTTTAGCACTCACCTGACACAAGCTTTCTGTTGCGGTTGTTTACGGGATATATATGAAAATAAGCATTAATGGTCAGTGAAAGTTCTCTTAGATTCATAATTAATTTTATATACATTACTGCTTAGTTAGAAATGGAAGATTTTTTTTACCTATTCTCATATCTGTTGTTGGATGTTCTATTTAACTCACATATACTGCTGTTTACTGTACTTCTGACTTCTGCCAATACACTGCAGTGAAAAGTCAAAGCCTTTGATAGCTGCAATATTCCAACTGATAACATCACTCACAGTGTTTATTTCATGTTATAACTGTCTTTCTATATCGTAGCACTTACAGCAAAAATTTGCTGCACTGTGCTGAAAGTAATTTTGACGCTGCCTTTTCAGTGCCCCATTGTGGGTTAGCATTTCTACTGTCAGATTGGCTTAATAGTTTCTTAGAAAACTAATGATTGGAGAAGGAATTGAAGGTGCTAATTGTCTTTAAAAGTTTCTGAGTGTCAATTCAAATGGTAAGGAAAAAACCCACGCAAGCTGTTTCCCAGTGTTAGGTTAATTTTTTATTCTTGTGTGACCAGGGTTAGGAACGTGTGTGGCTGCAATCATGCCTCTCCTCTCCCACTTCTTTATTTTTAAAAACAGCTGTGTCACTGCAAATCCCTGCCATCTGCCCACCATCTTCTGTAAAGCTGTACAAACAATCTCCGCTTGTACCTTTTAGTACCTATTTTTCCTCACTTGCCTGTGATTGTACAGATCTTATTTAGAGAAAGCAAATGCTGTAATATTATGCTGCTCAAAAGCTTTTCTATTATGCAGAAAGTTAAAAGCATCAGTTACTCTCTGGCGAGCACAGCTGCAGGGTATACATGGGCTTGAAAAAGAGATGTGATTTTGAGAACCGGTTTAGAGAGCCTTATTTGTGTCTGCTTCCTTTTACTGGCAGCATGGCTTTCATCTCTGACCTTCTATTAAGGCTGATGCGAGAACTAAGCTTTTCTTTCATTTTAGCTGTTTCAACAGAAAATTGAAAGTGCGTGTAGCAAACAAGGTACAGAGAAGCAGAGGAAGATTTAGAACAAGCAGTTTTTCTTAGAGACCTGGATAGCTAAAGAAAATAAAAAAAACCACGTGTGTTACAGCAGAGGATTGTTTTTTTCCTTTTAATTTCAACATGAGCTTTCAACTGTAAAAGCTGACTTTATGTTACTGTTTGCTTTGCCGAAATAGACTGATTCCTCAATGCTTCTAAGCCATGACGTATGAACATAAACTCTGTATCAAAGTAAAATTTATTTTAGTCCTGCAAACATGAGGCCATGCATAATTGAGATTTTGGTCTGTGCTAATTTATCGATGGTGCATTTGAACATTCCCTTTAAAACATGTATTTTGTTGATTCTGCCAAATGCAATAATTAAGCTATGACACTGGGCATTAGAATGAAAATAGCTCTTAATTAGGTGATTGCAGGTGACAAATGTAATTCGCAGTCATATTTTAGACTCCTTAGCCCTGTTATTTAAGCACAACTTAGCCATGAAACACTTCCCAGTCCACAGCATTTGTTGCCTGCAAAATTTTTTTAATGAAGTGCAAAGTTTTAGCTCTTTGTTGACTACCCTGATGCAGAATCTGTCACTTGAATGCTTTTATTCTTTTGCATTTCTGAATTCCCTTTGTAATGCTGCATTATTTCTCTGCATCCATACTGGAAAATCAGTTCCCAGAACTTTCCTTCTGAGTAACCAGAATTCCTAAACAGTATTTATTCTGTGTGACTAAAGTGGAAAGGCATCTTGTAGAACACCCATAGGAAACAAATGCATGGCATTAGCCTACGTGGCCACTGAATGTGTCTCTTCCTACGTCTCTTCCTGCCCACCTTTAGCTGCTGCTTGGTCCTGGCGGCAGTGTCACCCCATTCAGGTTGGCGTGCAGCAGCCCAGCTCAGACAGCATGTGGAAGCTGAACAGAATGTCTTATTTCTATTTAGGTAAAGACTTTACCAGCTGGCTGAATGCCTTGTTTGCTGGTAATGCTGGGTGGAACAGCTACCATGGTCACACTGATAAACACTTCCTTTATTTTTTTTCCTCCTTTTTTTTTTTTTTTTTAACCTGTTCTGTCAAAACCTGGCTTTGATTCTAGCCACTTTTATAGATTTACTTCAAGAGATGAAGTAATATGAAGCATCTTTGGAACAAGCTATATTTAGATATATAACCTTTCAATAATTCTCATAGTTGCTTTATTCTCATTGTTATTATTTTAATTCAATCACTTCAACTATGTTATGATTTTAACTGCCCAGTTCACTGCTGCCAGCGTAGTACTCACAAAACATTGCACACAGCATTTAGAAGTTGACATTGTCGAAATAAGTAGTAATATAAAACAATTTTAATGCAATAACCTGGTGCCAGTTTTGCAAGGAGAATAACTTAAAACTTGAACCTGTCTTTCAGTGAGGGCTGAGTGTCTGCCACATATCTTCATGGTGGGTTTGGAATGTGTTGGAGTACTGGGTCACAGCAGTTGGTTTGCTTTCTTGCATAGCTGGATATATTATCAATGCTGGGATGCATTGAGTTTGCAGTGGTATAAATGTCTAATCTCCTTTTTCATTCTGAACGTAATGGACAGGATGCAATTACAGCTTTTGTCTTCTGGTATTATAGTCATCCATTTCAGCTATTAATTTTTTTTTTTCTTCCCATTTTTACTGTTAGGGAATATCATAGCATTATGCAGCATATGGCTAAAACACAGCACTGAAATGTGGTCACAGTTTTCAACTGCTGTGGCTGTTGTAGCAGATACAGAATGTTATCTTGTCAAACTTGAATTGTGCATGTGTTCTGGTAGGCTCTGGAAAGGAGCTGTAGTGTGAGTAGCTGGCACTTTGCTCTGTCACTGTGACATCTGTCAGGTGTAATCCCTGGTGACTGGAAAAGGGAAAATATCACTGCCATTTTCAAGAAAGGGAGAACAAAAGACACAGGGAACTACGGGCTGATGAGCCTCATGTCAAGACCATGGAGCTATGTTAAGGCACAGATGAAACAAGGAGGTGATCTGAGACTGCCAGCTCAGCTTCACCAAGGACAGATCATGTCTGATCAATCTGGCAGCTTTCTACAGTGGAGTGATGGCATTGGTGAACAAAGGAAGAACAACTGGTGTCATCTACCTGGACTTCTGCAAGGCTGTTGACACGATTCTACACCACATCCTTATTCCTAAGTTGGAGAGAGATGGATTTGAAAGCTATTTGGTGGATAAAGAATTGGTTGGATGGACACAGCCAGTGGGTCGTAGTTGACAGATCTGTGTCTAGGCAGAGGCTGGTCATTAGTTATGTCCCCCAGGGGCCTTTCTTGGGATCAGTGCTTTTCAGCACCTTTATCAATGACCTAGGCAATGGGATTGAGTGTATCCTCAACAAATTTGCTAATTATATGAGGCTAGGCGGTGCAGTTGATAAGGCAGAAGGAAGGGATGCCTTCCAGAGCAACCTGGACACACTCAAGGAGTGGGCTCAAGAGAATACAGTGATGTCACAAGGCCTCACACAAGGCCAAGTGCAAGGTGTTGCACTTGGATAAGGGCAATCCCAGATATGAGTACAGACTGGGAGAAGAACCCACTGAGATCAACTCTGTGGGGAAGAACTCGGGGCTCCTGATGGACAAAAAGCTGGGCATGACCCAGAAGATCCATTGCAGCTTGGAAGGCCAGTGGTACTCTGGGCTGCATCAAAAGTGGGGTGGCCAGCAGAGAGAGGGTGGTGATTGTCCCATTCTACTCTGCCCTTGTGAGGTCCCATCTGCAGTACTGTATCCAACCTTGGGCTCCCAGCACAGGAGAAATGTGGAGCTGTTGGAGCAGGTCCAGAAGAGGGCCATGAAGATGGTCAGAAGGCTGAAGCACCTCTCCTACGAAGAAAGGTTGAGGGAGATGGGCTTGCTTAGCTTGCTGAACAGAAGGCTCAGGGGAATCTCATTGTGGCCTTCCAGTACTTGAAGGGAGCTTACAGACTGGAAGGGGACAAACTTCTTGCATGAGCAGATAGTGACAGGACAAGGGGTAATGGTTTTAAACTAAAAGAGGGAATTGCATTAGATGTTAGGATGTTTACTTAGAGTGTGGTGAGTCACTGGCACAGGCTGTCTAGAGAAGCTGTGGATGCCCCATCACTAGCAGCATTCAAGGCCGGGCTGGATGGGATACTGGGCAACCTGATCTAGTGGCTGCAACTCTTCCTGTGGCACTGGGTTGGAAAAAGGTGGTTGTTAAAGTCCCTTCCAACCTAGAACATTCAATGGCCTTGCTAACATCATGGGACTATGTACATTCTACGCTTTCTTTTTCTTGTGTATTTTACAGTGCTGTACTACTATACTTCAGAAGTCAGACCAATTGACAACTCGGTACATCTTCCAGGACTGTAGGATTTCTGTTGCTACTGCTGCTAATAGTTGAAATGCAAAACTGAGATATTTAACAGAATAAATGATTAAATAAATATTAAAAAAATTATGCACACCAGAGTCAAGAAGTATATGTGTTTAGCTGCAGTCATCTTGTGCACAAATTAATAACAGTACTATAAAAATATACAAAGTATATTTAAAACTAATAGCATTTTAGAATTTCACTTTAAGAGTTTTATTTTTTCTTAAATGGTGTTAATAAGCAGATTTTCTACTGTAATAGTAAACTGTGGAAAGATATTGTTTCTCTTTACATCAGGATCTTACATAGTGTGCAAATACAAATCCTCTCAGATTCTTCTTAATATAGTGTTTGGATCACATTCAGTGGTTAATGGACAAGAACATAGTATTATTGTAAGTCACATTTTATATTATGAATATGAAGATATTTTGAGTGGAAATGCAAATCTTGAATTATCAAAAGACATATTTGGGAAGGAATGATGACTTTTTAAAGCTTATAGTTTTCTCTGCTAACAAGTATTTTTATGCTGTAAGTTGCTCGTTAAGATCTATTCTTTCTGTTTTTGTTCTTTCCCACACTACACTGTGTTTCAGTCTCATACAGACTGCACTGTATTGTTTAAAGGAAATGTACTGATCCTTTTCCATTGTCCTTTTTTTTTGTTTTGTTTTTAATTTAAATTGTCACTGTATTTGTGTGTCATCACCCCAATTTCAACAGAGAGAGTGTGTGCTGGAGTGCAATCCTTTTTATTTTTCCTTGTGCAGGCATAGTAGTTGAAGTGTTTGTGGGTTTTTCATTCTTTTAATATAAGATGCCACAAACAATGATTCTTAGGGTATAAATTGCAATTTTTTTTTGTTAAAGTCAATTTAAATCACTGGTCTGTGGGATAAAGGATATATAGGCAAAGTATTGTGTTTCTTAATATCTTCCCATGGACAAGTTGGAAACAAATATGCAGGAAGTTAGAAATAAATAAAGAAGCAGAGTATGATGAACCTCAGGTTTATGTTTTTCAAGTTGAGCAATTTCTGCAGACTTCTATAAACCAGTGTCTGTTGTACCTATTCAGCAGAATATCTTTGATGTGAGCTGAACTTAAGATTGTAGTTTATGCAGTCTCCTGTAAGAAAGAGCAAACAGTTTGACTCAGATTTATGGAGCTTCCTCTTTCTACAGGGATAGAATCACAATTAAAAAAAAAAAGGACACATGGGTTTGAGAGTATTCAAGAGTGTTCAGTGGGAATGAAATTATTATTGTAGTGTTTAATGCTGAAATAAGGATAGACCATCTCACAGATCTGGTGCCAGCATCTGTGAGAAACGATTAGTCAAAATACTTTGTGATATCAGTCTGAGTTCATTTTGTGCTGTTGTAAACTTGGAGCTCTCCAAAGAAACATAGAATAGAGCATTTATATCTGTAATGAGTATTTTGATGTTTTCATTTTTTTTTTTTTTTTTTAGAAGAGAGAGATTTATAACATGTTGAGTTATAGCTCTTCAACATCTTCTAAGTAGCTGAAAACTAAGGTTGATTATAGAAGCAGCCATTTCACTTATTCTATTTTGGGGGACTGCTGTGTTGTCAGGCTTATTTTCCCGTCTCTCAGGTGCAGTGTGAAAGAGTGCACAGAACACTGATGCTACAGTATCTGTGACCATGGAAGTTTAAACCAAAATAATAATAGTAACCTTACAAGTCATGCTGTCTGCAAGAGGAATAAAAAAATTTTCTCGGATCAGAATTTGTCATTTTGGTAGATAATAACACTTAGTTTCCACTTTGAACACATGCGAATGTCCCATTGAGTCTTTCATTTATTTAAAGAGGAAAATGATCAAATTGAGCCCTCCTCCTTCCCTTGACTGCTTCCTGTGTCCCTTCTTCTCCAGAGCATTCCCCCACACCCTTGGCCTATGTTCAGAAATTTCTCACCTGCTTTCTCACCCCACTCCTCCCATTTCTCTTGGTACATCAGTTTCACCTGTTCTCATCACCTCTCATTTTGTTCCCTGCTATCTCCTGTTCTCTCCTGCTCCCCTGCATTACTGTTGCGTATTAAAAGCACACAGTAAACAGGAAAAAAATCCCACTTTTGATCCAATGGCTGGTTTCTCATGTTAAAAGCATGTCACCTTATAAACTGTTCAAAGAGCTAACTTAACTTCAGTTTATCAAACTGTGGCAAATACTTCAGAATAGTGTCTCAAGATATTTGAATATATAGTTTATGTTCCTCTATAGTCACAGGGTTTAACTTTGAAATGCAGGCTTGACCATTTAGATAGAGAGCTGCTATATTGGGTTATTTTATGCTTTTCTCAGTGCCAGATAGTTCAGCCTGAACTATCCTTTTCTTCAATCATTAAAAAAAAACGTTTTCAGCCATTAGCTTTCACAAAAGCACTGTGTTCTCACAGCATGGAGAGGATGCAGGAATGTATCTCCCATTGAATACTGAAGTTGTAGAAACAGATAGAAGTGCAGTGTAGAAACAGTGTTTTGCAGTGTATATCAACACAGAAATATGAGAGTCAATTGCATGCAATTTGTTAAGACTGCATAGCTATATCAAGAAAATCTCTTTTATAAAATACATAGAAAACTGCCACGAGTGTATCACCAACTTACTATGAATGTATTACCAACGTGGTTATATATGTATGTACATACACGTTTGTGGAGGTAACCTTTTGTTACCAGAGCTTATATTAACATTTTTTCATCTGCTTTGTTTTTTGAAAACTTTCATTATGCTTAATTCATCTCAAGTTTTTCTGTGCAGTCATAAGCATGAAAAACTGGCAGCAACACAGTGAGGATTTATTTCCTCTTCCTGATCTTAAAAAGAAAAGTTTGGGTAAAAGGATTATATTTAGGAAGGCCATTTGAGGGTGCTCTTCGACAACACAGCAAAGGCAAGTTAATGACGTGTCTGAGGAGAAGAGGCTTCCTGCACAAGCCAGGCAGTGCGTTCCCCTGCATTTCTCCTGCCTCTTATCCTTGCTGCACCGCACAGTGAATTCAGGAATTCACACCTCTCACTCATTGCAGAAAAGGTCAGGTTTATGCTTTTTTAGCTAGGACTAATGCCTGAAATGTCTGAGATGTTTCTGAATCTTGCCTTGGACTGTACAGTTCACGACACAGTATGAGGGCTAACTCTGGAGGAGCTATACTTCGTGCTCTGGGAAGCTGCTGAGCTCCTGCAGGCTGCTCTGTTCCAGGCAGTGCTGGGCCAGTGTACTGCAAGCATCTTGTACAGTACACCCAATTCTTTCAGCAAGAATTGGACATCCTTTTTCAAATATCACACAGCTTTTATGTACATTCCCAATATACTTAACGTAGACCAGTGTTATGTTTGGGTCTGTGGAAAAAGACAAATAGTTCTGATGTCCTTGTACTTGTATCTGCCTGGCAAATCCCAGGTAAGAATCTTGATTGCCCAGTGATCACTTGTGTCTCGGTTTCTCAGCATGCATATATATATATAATTTTATATTTATATAATTTCATATATTTATATATTATATATATTAAATTATATATATGCGTGTGTGTGTGTGTGTGTGTGTATATATATGTATATATACCCTGCCTATTCTGCAGTACTCTGAGTACTGTAGTCTGGACAGAGAAGTGGTGAGATTCAGCCCAGCACATCTCAGCTGCTGATAATGCAGAAGATGCATAAACCCTTTAAAAGCTTTTAAAGTTTAATTTAAGCATAAAACTTGGAGTTGCGCGATGTCAAAATTGCACGTGCCTGGCTCCAGCCCTAGTTTCCTCCTTTCACTGCATTTTGCTGTGCCTTGGCCACTCACCATGAAGATCAGTGATATGAATTAACCAAATTCCACAGATTCTGAAGTGCTGACTAGGAGCACTGTGGAGGCTGGGACTCCTGCCATGCCACAGTCCTCCCAAGCACTCTGCATGGGGAATGTGTCATGCAGCTTTTGATATCCAAGGGCCAGCATTTCTTGACAGCTTGTTTTTTTGCTTTGTTCATTCAGTATTCGAATGAGATAAACTCCATCCATCTTCAGCTTTTTTGGCATTCTGGGTGAATTGTATCTGGCTGTGTTTTGAGTAGAGGAGTAAATGGGTTTACTGTAGACTAGTTAGAAAATAAGTTGTAGGTAAATTATCTCACCTGATATTTATGTGGAATTCAGAAGGTGCACATATACTAAGCACATATAAAGTTGTTTTTTTTTTTTTGGTTAGGATTGATGTAATCCAGGCATAATTAGGGATAGGTCCCATTAAAATTAGTGGAGGTTTCAGAAATGCTTGTTGCCAAGTTCTTCAGTGTGTGGAATCATTAGATGTATCTGCTGTGATGCAATGGCAGCAGTGAAATGCTCTGGATGTACAGCAGATTGAGGTTAATAAGGTACCAGCATTATGTGCATTTCAGAGCATGCATCACACCTTGTAGTTCTAGGCAATGAAGATAGTATATTCCAGCCTGAAATGTGATGATTTCCATATACATAATACACACATCTATAATTATTTTAAGCAGATGGTTGTTCTGAATATGTTATTAATTTAATCTTGTAGAACTTGCTTTTTAATGCATTACATCAATAATAAATGCTGCAGTCACATGGCCACTTTGTGCCTATTGTGATGTTTTGCCCTCGTGCACAAAAGGCTGCCTCATTTCTGTGACTGTAAGCTCAGAAAACAGCTCCAAATCCAGGACCCACCTGTAAGCCTGGAGCTGGGCACTCCCTGACTGAGCCCTTAAGGATGGGCTAAGGCTTATTTTCTGGCATTGCTAAGTTATACAGATCACCCTCTCAAGCTCTTCAACACATGATCACTCTCATACCTCAAGAAGCAGAACTTTCCATTTGGAAGGACACCAGTTGGTTATTAGAATCTTGTTTGCTTGGCGTCTGCGTCAAGGACGGTACAAATGTTTTAAATGAAGAAGTCTCTCACTAGTGATCACAAAGCAGCTGTCTAGAACTCAGACATGGTGATGTGGTGTCTCCATGGTAGTGATGCATCACTGTGTCCATCTCACTTTGTACTTTGCAGATTCAGATCTTACTAAATATAAACATCTCCAGATTGAACATGTACCTTATTCTTGTAACTTGTTTGTGCAGTACTTCTCACTTACAAGCCTGATGGATTTTTTTGGAAGAATAAGGTTCAGTTGTCAGAAGAATTCTCTATTTATTTTTATGGCATAATATCACAATGTCTTTAACTTGCTTCCTCCAGAAATTGCCTTTTCATCATTGTCTTTGATCAGAAGTGTGTTTTTATCACCTTAAGCTCTGATGATGACATGTCAAAGAAACACTTCCCCAGACTCACATCCAGGAAGTAAGAGAGATTTCTCAGTAAGTTACTCCTATGAAAACCAATTCCTGCTTCAAAGACAGCAGCACCTGTGTTGCCAGAGCTTGCAGAGCAGACTTACTGAACAAACCAAAGCTATTTTATTTACTTCTTCCCACATAGGGTTTCCTTGGCCTAATGCAGAAGCATAAAGCCAAAACAGACAAAGGGAGACAGACTTCCTTGGCTGTATTCTGGCCATAAATTGTACCCTAGCATCTGAAATGTCTGCAAGACTCTGACAACATACCTCCAAACTGCAGTGATCAGAGATGACACAGGACTCCATGTTTGCAAGTGAAAGTTTGCATATCTGTTTTCTGTGATGCACTGGGCTGACAAGAGATGGAGGATCTGATGGCATCCCATGTGGCTTACATTCTAGCCACCTGCTATTGCCAACTATCAAGCCATGTTGCCTCCTTTGCCCATTCTTGTTGTTGTTTTCCTCCAAATATATTAAGTTCATATTAACATTAGTTAGATTTTTCTACTACTGTGACAGAGAGAGTGTGCCAGAACCATGCTTTCATAATTTGAAGCCTTACTTTAATTGCAGCCTAAATATATTCTTGGACATCTTATGTTGTGCATGCATTATTCTTTCATCTGAATAGCTTTACCTTTCCCTTAACTTTATTTGTTCATATCAAGATCTTATAAGACAGCCTTCTTCATTCCTCTAATTGTCCTAGCAGCACCTCTTGGCAGCTTGTCCACTTTGAGTTGATCTGTCCTGAACTTGTTGGACCAGGTCTTATCACTGCATGTCATAAAGATACTAACATATTCCTTTCTCTGCATCTTAGGATCCTCCATCTTCTTCCATTCACATCTGATATACACTGACTGACATACCTACTTCTTTCTCCTCCTTTGCTCTATCCTCATGCATTTACACATTTCTTTTGGTCCTAAGTTCATCACTTAACATTATTTACCTTGAAATTCTGCCCTGTTTCTCTTCCTGCAGTTCTTCAAATCATACAAATCTTCCTGTGTGATATTCCAGTTCTCCTCTGCATCTGTAGTATCTTCCAGTTTTGTGCTGTCAGCTAATTTCATATGCTCATTCATTTACTTTCTATTTTTTATGCCAAGGTCATTAATGAGAAGATTAAATAAAAATGTTCCAAGAGTGAATCTAGGAAGTTCTGCTAGTAATTTCCCTTTCTCTTGACAGAAGTCTTCAGTTAGTTTCTTGTATACTTTACAGTTCAAATGTTAGTCTTGATTTTCACATTAATTAATACTTTCTCACGTGGTGTCACACAAACTGCATTCAGGAAGCTCGGCAAGATGAGATCTATCTCTATTGTATCTATCTCTGAACAGAACAGGAAAGTATATTATCAAGTGAACACATCAAATGAGTCTATCACCATTTATCAATGGGTAGACATTTTTCTCCCATTTTTATATCCCTCTTTATTTTTTTATTTTCCCTCTTTATCTTTATTCTTTTAAAATATATACTAAAATCTGGACCATTATTTGGCTCAGACCTATGTTGTTTTTCTGGCAGTTGTCTAGTTCACCTGTTCAATGTCTTGAATATATCTAAAACTTAATGTTAAGCAAGTAGTATCTCACTTTCATTGTTAAAAAATTAAGCCCCAATATTTGGCACTTCATTCAAAATAAAAATATGTAAAAATTAGAACACATCAGGCAACTTTCTAATATTCCATAAATAACTTTAAAACAATGTATCAGAAATGTTTCATAGTTTTCATATTTCTCTCATTTAAACTATAAACTTTATTGTGGACATTCCCCAATTCTCTACGTATCATTTAGCCAGCCTTCACCTTTGGGGCATGCAGTTATCCTCCTGCAGAGCCCTGTGTGATAGCCTTGTACCCCAAAATGAACTAATTGCTGGCAGCACTTCAGGCAAAGCTGGTGCTTTTTAGATTCAGAACTAAATGTGAACAGCAGGTGACCCAAAAGAAGGGGGTTTAAAGTTGCTAGAGCCCTAGGAGGGGACTGAAGCTGCCAATGTTGTATAGATTTAACAAGGAGCCTTAGTGAACAAACTGCAACTTACTTGATCTTATTTGTCTTAGCTCATCACAAAGATTACATGTGTCACACAGAGTCATATCTTAGGCAGCTGAGATGTTTTATGATTCATGTGAAAGTCAGAGTTGGGCCCCTGCACCTTTAGGGCATTGCTACAGAAACATCACAAAGGGAAGAGCATCACCTAATGAATCACCAGTGGACTAATATGACCATTGCTCTGCCTAGGCTCCCATAGGCTTGTCCCACAGGTACTGTCTTGGTTTAACTCAATTCTGTTGTGGCTGCAGGGTTTTATACGATACTGTATCACTCCAGCATGCTGGGCTATTCTGTACAACTGAAATGCACATCCTAACATAAAGTAGTCATGATTAAGTAGAAGTCTTCACTGTATGTGGATCAGAGCTGATTTTGTGTCAGCATAACTAGGAGACAGGATTACTTACAGGCCAGAGCTAAGAAAGGCCAGCCCAAGCTGAAGGGGAATTGATTGCCAGCACTTAATTCTGGAGTTCCTCTGTCTTCAGTGCTCCACTTCAGAGATTGTATGGAGATGTTAAGTAAGAAATATGGCAGAGAGGTTCTTTTCTATGGGATGTGGAGGGAAAAATTTAACCTAAAGCTTTCTATCTTTGGTCAGTAACTGAGGCTTAGCCTGGTGCCTACCTTTGTTGTAAAGTACTGATTCTCTGGGTTGGGAAATTTCGAAGCATAAATTCCAAGAATAGCATTGCCTTAAATGGTGGGAAATGAACTGCACTGCAGGTTTGGTAAATCTGAAGGTTTTGTTCAGCCACTTAGTCATAGCTGCCCCCTCAAGTGAGAAATAACAAAAGGAATTTTTTGGAGAAGGTGAAACTAAAGCAAAATATAACTAAGTGAAACTGTACGAATCCTCTAAGCTTTATAAAAAGAAGTTAAGGTAAAATATTTCCCATTGTACAGTATTATCAAATGACTAGTGCCAATAAATCATACATAATGATATTAATGTAATCAGAAAGCCTCAATTGATTTTAATGGAAAAAACATTGATTTGCACCAGCAGAAGAACCGAGAGGAAAGAGGTGCATTTTTGACCGTCTTACTTATGTGCTTGAAATAAATCTAAAATATAAACATTATTATCTTCCTTTATAGTTCTCTTATGCAGGTTGCAAACAGACAGACACTGAGCCTTCAGTCTTTTGAATAGAGTCAAATATTGCACCGATGAAAAAAATGTTCTTGCTCATGTCAATCCATGTACCAGCAGGACCTGGCCCTACATACCACAGTTGCTGTGACAACTGTGGACAGATGTGAATACAGCAATTACCATAACATGGGTTATAGTAAATCACATCCCAAATTGATGTTCCGTATTTGTTTTTGTACACTGAAAAGGAAGTTCACAGCAACAGAAAGCATTTGCTGGGCTAGTTGTGTTGTGCGGTTTCCTGTCCCAGAGCCACCTGTGCAGCCCAGTGTGGTCACATGTAAAACAGTCAGCGATGCTGGCTTTCCTGCTCACCATCAGAGCTACCTACAGGATGCAAAAATCTGTAAGTCAGAAGCTATGTGTTTAGAAAAACTAAAAATAAAAAAGTCAGTGCTTTCCTTCTTCCCTTCCTGCTACATACAGTGAACAGCTGGGACAAAAGCAGCCTTACTAAGTGCTCACTTGTGTTTGAGCACAATTACAAAATTGCCATTCTAATTTCCATCAACAAAGATACAACCTGTCATGGTATTATACTGCCTGGGAATTGACTATGAAACTGTCACAACTGAGTAAAGTGCTAATGAAGGTCTAAATGTTATCCCATTACCCCTCATTGCAGATAATAGCTTAGCTTGGTGAACACCATCAAACTATGCTGGCTAGAGGCTGACAAACACTTCTGTTGCTTATGTGCTTTCTACAGATCTCCATGGTGAGGTGAGCTGTTCTATCCCAGTGTGCACGGTGACAGACTCTGCATGGTCTGCCCAGTGCATGGCCTGTCCACCAGTGAGCACCACCAGGCCTTTATGAGCACCACAGCAAGACCTGCATGTATTCTAATTTGTTTTGCATGAGTCAGAGGCTGGTTAGAGGCCAGTGGTTAAAGACAGGTTAAATGGCTGGAGTCGCAATGCATTTTAGTGCCTCAGAAGTGGCACAGTAAGAAGGAAGGGAAAAAAGTCTATTTCCCTGTTACAAGAGCATGGCCATTGATACCTCCCTGGTGCTGTTTCATGGTAGATCTCAATCTAGGCCTCAGAGTGCCATTAGAAAGATATTTCTCTAAATGTGTACCCCACATGCCCAGGCAATAGTGTACGTAAGGCTCCTGGGGTGGTGGGAATGATTCACGAATCCAAAGGAAAACCAACCCTTTTCTGGTGGACAGCCTGAACACTCACTGGATTTTTAAGCTCAGTACAAAATTACACTGGCCCTTGACAACACCTGTGGGAACCTCTGAAACTTTTCTTCATTTCAAAAGTCAGAGAGACAGTGCAGTGAGTCAGATAGAGCTGGCCTGTTTGGGAGCACGGGAAGCAGCTCAAGTGTGGCTGGTCACACAGCAGGAGTCTGTCCTTCAGCCTCTGCACTTACCCTGCACATCCTGTTGCTTTGCACCATCAATCGAGCTGAGCAGCCTCAAGGGACGTTAAATCACAAGCAGACAGCTGGAAGTAAAACTGCAGTGAAGGCTGCCAGTGAGTGCTCTGTGCAGTGGCAGCGTAACCCATGCCTTTTATTGCAACAAGCTGCCCAGCACAACTTAAATTAACAAGCATCTGCATAGCTGTTTAGTCAGGAAAAGGGAATGCACAGGATATGCTTGGCTGGATAACGTCTGTGAGTCCTGACTTTTTTTCCTGAATAAGCCTCAAGTCAGTCCTAAGGCCTGTGATGACAGCGTATGAGAAGAAACACATTTGGATGCAGTATTTTTTTTTTTGTCTGGACCGCTGGGCAAGCAAGCAGTTGAGACTGTGAATGAAACATAGGATGCATTTTAAAGCAGCTGATCTCACGCACATGCGCTGTAAAATGAGTGTCAAAATGGATTCTCCTGGAGATAGATCAGCTATGTCTCTGAGTCAGACATCATAGCATTTGAAAAGCTGCCTCTGGCCATTAAACAGTGTCTCAGCTGACTTGTTTTAATACTGGTTGATGGCACCTAGCAAACGTAGCATTTTCTCTGGTAAAATATATATCAGAAATAACATTGTGGTGTTTTTTTTTTTTTCTTTTTTCTTCTTTTTATCCCTCAGTTTAGCTTTGGTTGTTTCAAATGAGATCTCTTCAATGAGAATAGCCAGATAAGTCTCCCTGATACATGCAGGAAGACAAAGGGCACCAAGGTACTGCTTGGCAACTTAATAGGTCTCACCATTCTCTTGTGCTGCAAGTGATGCTCTAATACTACTGACATTCATGTGATGTGCTAGGAGGTACTTCAGGTCTTCAGAGCAGAACTCAGAAGCAAAGTGTTTGGCAACCTGACAGGCTTTGAAGGATGCAACAATGACAAATGAGAAAGGGACTTATGATGAGTACACAAGGAGAACAGAAGACTGAACAGAAGAATGAGAAAAAGAAAAGAGGCAGAAAGGGAATGAGCTAGGGCTGATTACAGAGAGGACATGAAGGCTGGGAGTGAGGGGAGACATGTCATTCTGTGATCTGCTGGAAAGCACAGACAGCTGCCTGCAAGCAAGGCTGATAGAAACCAGGAATGGAGAGAAATGTAACAAAGAGAAAGAAAGAGGTAGGTTGAAACAGAAATGAGAGATTGGGAACAAAAAATAGTAAATGTTAAAAAAAAAAAAAAGAAAGAAAGAAAAAAAAGAGTAAGAATTACATGAAAAGTTTAAAAAAAAAAAAAAAAAGGAGAAAAGGAAACAAAATGAGGAGCAAAAGTCAAAGAATAATGACTAATAGTCACCAGAAATAGGCACCTAGAAAGTGTCATTCAATCTGTTCTAGCAAAACAAGACGCACTGTGAAGTCCTTCCTGATAGCCATTATTGTATCAGTGACAAGACACGACAAGAGCTGCTTTGTGCACCCAGCCTGGTGCTGCCCTGCTGTGGCAGAGCTAGCCTTTGAGGAATGACATGCATGAGGTCACTGTTAGCTAATCTGCTTTCTATCCTTCCCAGTCACACTTTTATCAACAAGGCCTCAATTAAACTGAGATTTTTCTGAATCTCAGAAAATGTTTTAGTATTCCCTAGCAAGAATTATCACAGCTAGCCCTGATGGAAGCACTGCTGTAATTGGCCTTCTGGTATTTTTACCTCAGACTCATCAATACCTGAGATGAGAATAGCGGTAAAATTGCTTTGGAGAAGTCTCCCATAAAGTTCCTACAATTGCAGTTACTCATTAATAGGCTTAAGATTTTTTACTATGGGGTTGATATCTCAAAGCATTCATCCTGCCTTCAGCAACTCAGGAATTAAAACTGGCAGCTCTGAAACTAAAAAATCTAAGATGCAAGATGGAAAAAGAAAATTTCTGGTTTCAGCTGTGATGTCAACAGAAAGGCTTTTCTGTTTCTGGTGTATTAATAAATGCAATTTTATTTTATTTTATTTTATTTTATTTTATTTTATTTTATTTTATTTTATTATTTATTTTGCCAAACTAGGGGCAAACAAAACTCTTACTATAGACCAAAGGGGAGGCTAGAAATTCTGGGTTTCTCTTAAAGAAAGACATATTAAGACTTGAGAAGAATGAACAAAAAAAAAAAAAAAAAAAAAGAGAAGAATTATCTCAGAATATTCCCTGAAGTGTCCCACATTTCCATGTTTTAGATGTTTTAAAATAAGAAAGAAGGACTAGAGTTTAGGAAAAAGCTGAGTTCATTGGCTTTAAGTCCAAATTAGGGAGATGAAACTCTGTTCAGTCTACTGTTTTATTTGCAAACATTTCTATGCATCCCTGTGTCAGGAATGAAAGAGCCTCTTCATGGTGACTCCTACACCCTATAGGAGTTACAGATAACACTGTCTAGTTATGTATCCTTTTACAATAATGTATTTGTGTAGAGGAATGATTGCCTACACTCTATTATAAAAGAGAGATGGTTAGGTTAGTAACAGAATGCAACCAAAGAAGAAAAACTCCTTCAAAATGTTCAGGGCTCAGGACAAACAATTTTTACCTCTGCTAGAAAATATATTCTTCTTACATCTTCTTGGTGTTGGTTCATGGCAGGGTGAAAAATGAGGCATTAGGTAGTGCAAAATTGTTATTCAGTATAGCTCTATACAGGCATTTAGTCATTCATGGCAGACAAGTACAAAGATGGAATGTATCTATAATGCCACAAAAATTAACTTCAAAAATGGAAAAAGGAGAAGAAAAGAAAAGAAAAGAAAAGAA
>NW_024884586.1:29141097-29157625 GCF_019232065.1 Centrocercus urophasianus | reverse complement strand
AAAGAAAGGAAAAGAAAAGAAAAGAAAAGAAAAGAAAAGAAAAGAAAGGAAAAGAAAGGAAAAGAAAAGAAAAGAAAAGAAAAGAAAAGAAAAGAAAAGAAAAGAAAAGAAAAGAAAAGAAAAGAAAAGAAAAGAAAAGAAAAGAAAAGAAAAGAAAAGAAAAGAAAAGAAAAGAAAAGAGATAGATTATTTTCCAGGGAAGAAGTGTAGAACTGTGCTGAATTGCATTACAATGTATATGCATACATTTTCATCTGTGGCAGAAGGAGGCCAGGATATTTACAATTGCAACAGTGTGGCTTTTCAGAATCCCTGCCATCTGAAGACATTTATATTATTTGCATACAGCCCCATAATGCACTGGAATTCACAGGAGTCTATTCCACACTGAGAAACATATCTATATATTTTGATGGAAATTACTGTTCTTCATAGTGGCTAGAAGTTACTAGACGTAGACAATGCCAATCTATATTTTGTTTTCTTTTCTCTGTTCTTTCAGTTCTACAGCTCACATCCTCTTTGTGCTCATGAAGGACTATGATCAGTTTGGTCATTTTTTTTGGCTGTGGAGTGATCTATCTCCATAACAGGTCAAAAGTCTCCATTAATTACAGAGCTGTTTAGGGTGGATCTGTAATAAAATGTTGAAGCAATTTTTCTTCTTCAGCTTTAATCTTCTGAAAACATTACACTTAAAATCCCTACTTTTCCACAGAAATAAAAGGTAAATATTATTGTTATTGTTTTAAAATGTAATTTTGTGCTCTTCCACAAAAAACAAAAAAACAAAACCAAAACAACAAAAATGCCACCACCAACACCCACTCACCTAATCAACCAAAATCAGTATGGCTTTATTGATATGGTTCCTTAAAACAGTTTCAGTTAGGAATAGAGAAACTTTATATCACAGAATCATAGAATCACCAAGTTGGGAACAGCCCTCTAACATCATCCAACCATTCACCTATCCCCAATGTTTCCCACTAAACCATGTCACTCAGTACAACACCTAAATGTTTGTTGAACACTCCCAGGGATGTTGAGTCCACCACCTCCCTGGGCAGCTCATTCCAGCCCCTGACCACTCTCTCAGACAAGTAGTATTTCTTAACATCCAACCTGAATCTCCCCCTGGCACAACTTGAGGCCATTCCCTCTAGTCCTATCGCTAGTTACACAGGAGAAGAGGTTGAACCCCACCTTGCCAACCTCCCTTCAGTAGCTGTAGAAAGCAATAAGATCACCTCTCAGCCTTCACTTGTCCAGACTAAACAACCCCAGCTTCCTCAGCCACTCCTCATAAGACTTGTGTTTCAGACCCCTCACAGCTTCACTGCCCTTTCCTGAACATGCTTCAAGGTCTCAATGTATTTCCTGTAGTGAGGGGCCCAAAACTGAGTACAGTACTCAAGGTGCAGCCTCACCAGTGCTTAATACAGAGAGATCATCACTTCCCTGCTCTTGATGACAATTCTATTTCTGATAGAAGCCAGGATGCCACTGGCCTTCTTGGACATCTGGGCACACTGCTGGCTCATGTTCAGCTGAGTGCTGACGAACATCCCCCAGGTTTATTTCCTCTAATGCCACTCTTCCAGCTACTCTGCCCCAAGCCTGTAGTGTTGCATGGGGTTGTTGCTGACAAAGTGCAGGAGCTAGTCTGCAAGAAATGAAGTATGTAAGAAAGTAAAATACTTTCATCTGAAAGATTAAACAAAAGGAGGAAACAATCAGTAAGTTATAGGAAAGCTGACTTTGATGACCAGTTTGCTTGCAAGATGTTTTATTGAACTCCACATGAACAATACAAGAGGTAACGTGAAGAAAATTGACAGTAAATAGGTTTAGAGATAGAAGTCCGGAAAATTTCTCAAGAAAGATAAGTGCAAGGAGAAGAGTTTCTCACACTTTTCGATGTATATAAGCTAATAAAAATATCAGAACTACTGCACTTGCATACATCAAATTCTTGCATTCATTGAATCACACAGTTGTTATTTATAAGGTACATATTGTACTACGTGACATGATGCCAAGGAGTGAAAAGTCTTGATATTTCTGCAGTGATTCTCTGAGAAAAGCCTAATATTTAAATTATGTGGCTTCTGGTTTTTCACGGATATCAGACTCAAACGATAATTGAAAAATCTCTGCCAAAAAGCATTCCTAAAAATATGTATACAGCACCATCTATTGACACTATGAGGCCTTACAGGTGAATATTTTAGGCACGCTGAAGGCCTGTTTTACAAAAGTGACGTAGTTTCCTCATTCGCATGGAATGATTCCCAGTTTTTTCCTATGGTCCTATAGACTCAGAATGATGGTGGTGATCCTTGATGCAAGAGTTTAACAGCTAAAAATGAAGCTGAATAAAACAGGGCAGTAGGGAGGAAAAATGAAGGAAAAAAAAACAGGAAAAATGAGATGTACAAGGAGTAGCTGAGTAGAGACAGTGCATGTCTGGGAGCAAATGTGAGATGTTCTTAGTAAAGGAAATTTTTGTTCTTAGTAAGGGAAATCATTCCTGAGAACCCTGAGACTTCACTCTCTTCTGGCTTCAGACTCCTGCATCCTCCTTTGGGCCAGCTAAGCAGCTTATGACTCAGTGCATCTTACCAAAACAACTTTCTCTTCCTTTAGCCTGTGTCATTTTTCTGCTAGTTAGACTGGTCGAGCAGAGGAAGGGCCTGACTGAGATCAGAGCTGCTCCAAAGCTCCAAGGAGTATGGAGAGGGAAGGGAGGAACATGATGTTACTAAAGGGCTGTCAGATTACCTTGGCTATACTGTAATTTTACTCTTCCTGGGCTATATTTAGTTCACTGACCTGGTTTACTATTGCTCTGTAGGCATACAGGAGTGTGTGCAAACAGGCAAGATGTAAATTCCCCAGGTGGGGTGAGCTGTCAGAGGAAACATAATGTGATCCTACAGCCTCAGTGAAGGAGTATTGAACTGGGCCTTAACAGCAGAGCACTGAGAAGACGTAGTGTTCATCTCTAGTCTGCTAGCCCAGTAACTGGGATGTCCCCATGGCAGATGGAGACTTCCATTCAGCTCTTAGTTCCAGTTCTGCTAAATGATCCAACATCACTCATTTTTAACATTATGCACACTGACCTTTCCAGACTTCACTCACATCTGTCCTAAGAGCTGTAGATCTTTGTAGACATAGCAACTTTTCTCCTGCCATGAGGATGGCACAGATCAGGCAGAGGAAAAGGAGATTGTGGCCCAACAAGCAGGCAGCAAGCATTGTGGTGTGAGCGGGGAGGAGCATGGGACACAAGTAGAACAAGATAGGGAATGGGGATCAGTGCAGCACAAAAGATTGGTATCATGGGTAAGATTTCTGCTTCAGAGTTTAGGTGTCATTTTGTACTGAATACCTTCAAAGCCACAGTACTCCTGCTGTTTTGGGATATGGCTTTTATTAGCTTCTGTGCCATCCGAGAACCATCTGAACTGTTTCCAGAGCTACACTGCAAAGGCATATAGCTTTATTTATTTATTTATTTATTTATTTATTTATTTATTTATTGGTAGATGCTGCTAAGATGGTCATCCTGCTGAACTCATACCAGTCACTATGGATTCCTCAGCAATATGAACAAAGGAGTTGTCTTTTTCATTATTTGTAAAGCCTTTTTACAATTCTTTGACTGGAGCACTTTGGTTATACAATAATATATTAACAATTTAAAGAAATAAGGTAATTCTGTCACTGCACTAAGTTTTTCCAGAAGGTTAGATCATTGTTAAGTGGAGTGGTAGCACGGCACTGAGCACAGACTGTGCACAGAACAGGATGTTGTTGTGTGCAGGTAAACTTGCATAGATCAGCTTTCTGCGTAACTCTGGCTTTACCTTTTCAGCATGACCAGACTGGTATTTAAATAGAGATCACATACTGTTTCTCAGATTCCTGTAAAATGTTTTTAATTCTTTCAACCTGAGCAGTCAGCACTTTGGGTAACACTGCACATGCCTGTATCAACACAAAAATTGATGGAGCACATGAAAACTGTTTGAAGAATTCTGAATCACACCCAAGAAGCATCATAAAAGCATGGTAAAAGCATGGCAAGAGGCCTTTCCCCACACACTAAGAGAATTTCCTTTTTTTCAAATTCTAGGCACATTTCTAAGTCCTGTGGAATGGCTGCAGGAATAGGATTCCTGCAGGTGTAGTTTCCTGATCGGCTCAGGCCCACCTGATCCTGTGGTGCTGCTGGAGGTGATGGCCCCGTTCCATTAGTGCTCACGTAGGTGTGGACTTGGCCGCATTGCAGAGTCAGCTAGGATAGAAAGCAGCCACTTGCTGCCAGGTTAATTTGCAGATGGATCAATTCCCTCATCTGCCTGCATACCCAGGGGTTGCTAACGTCCATACTTGCCACCATCTCTCAGCAACCGCACAGGCTCGGATCAGTTTATGCTGATCGTAAAGCCCCACCCTGAGGCTGTTTCTTTGCTGTTCTGGCTGATTCACCCACAAAGACAGCCCAGCCTTGGAGCCCTGCACTCAGCAGCCCTTTTCCTTGCACTGTTCCTTGCACTGTTTGATTCCGGTGTTTTCCACAGTCATTCAACGAAGGGGCATTTATCAGTTCCGTTTCTTCATCTGAAAGAAAGGTAGCCGCCAGCCATACAACTGCCCGTAAACCAGAATAATGAACCACTTTATTTCTAGCGCAGCATAATTGCACTATCATTTTCACATGTGCTCCCAGAAAGGCATGGTGCTGTGGAAGCCCGTCTCTTGTGGAAATTATGGCTACTGATGAAGGTCAGGGATGAGGCAGATAGCGCTGCCTGCTTCCAGAGATTTTGCTGCCTCTGTCCCTGTGCGTCCTTCTGAATTCTGCACGCGTGAACAAAGCCACGCTGCCATCAGCAAACCAAGCACAGGAACCAGCGTGTGGAAGGGAGCTCGGCCAGCAACGCGTCAACCAGAGAGCAGAAAGGCGAAGGCACTGCGACAGGCCGCCGACGCTCTGCCTGCGGACCCCAGATCCCACCACGGGCCTACCGCCCCCACCTCCACACAGCCCGCACGGCAAAGGGGGAGGGGCCGGCGAGGAGCAAGCCACCCGCACCCACCGCTCCCTCGCGAGAGGCGCCGCCGCCCCGCCCCCGCGCGCAGCCCCGCCTCGCCGCTGGGCTGCGGGCGGCCTGGCGGGGAGGGCCGGCGGCGGGAGCGCGGCGAGCAGCCATGATGGTGGGTGCCCGGGCGGCCGGGGCGGGGGTAGGGGCTGGGCGGGCGCCTTCGGCCGGTCGCTAACCTGTGCGCTTTGTCTCTCCCTCATTCTGCCTTCCTCCCTCTCGCCGGCCTTGGCCCGCGCTTGTCCTCGGCTCGCGCCGCCGCCTCCTCCTCTTTGCGCCCAGCAGGAAGGCTCTGACGACGGCCCAGATTTCCTCTCGGAGGAGGATCGAGGTGTGAGTAACGCGGGGTGGCACTCGGGGAGCGGGGGCGGGTTTGGCCTCCGTGCCGCGGGGTCGAGGCCTGGGGCTGGGGCGGTCCCGGAGGAAGGCTTCCCCCGGGCGGGGTCCCCCGTGCGGGTGTTTTGCTGTGATTTGCCCTTGCTGCGGTCCCCGCGTTTCCAGGGGCAGCTGCTGGGGGCTTTTGTTGGAGAGCTGGGGCAGATCCGTGCGTGCCGCCGGGGCCGCGCTCGCTGTGCCTCCCCGCCCCCGCGCGGAGCCGGGCAGCGGGTCTGGGGTGTGCGGACCTGCGTGGGGAGCCACTGCAGCACCCTTTGCTCTCCTCAGGCCCCAGGGGTTCCCGTTCCCGTGGATAACAAAGGGACAGCATTGTAGGCTGGCATTGCCTAGTAAGCTCCTTATTGAACAGAAGTTCTGTTGTTGGGAGTGGATGCCACGGTGATGTTCCTTACTGAGAAAACACTTCTCTGACCTGCTCTTCTGGCCTCTGTTTTTCTTCTCACTATATCTGCTGCGTTCATCTTTAACTTCCATGTCTTGGTTAAGCAACAAATAGGCTAATCTGGTGTGGTTCATTCAGGCTGACCTATCAGGTGGTATCTTGAGAAGGACTGGGTGAGATAGGAGAGCAGCTGCTGGACAGGATGGCAGGGATTGACTTGGTTGCTGCTGCTCATTACAGGAGCTGTGTCTACTACATTGCTAAAGACACCAAATGTGAACAGCTCTGTATTGGCATACGCTCATATCATGTATGTCATACTCAAACATCAAGCGTAATGTTCAGTACCTTCTGATTTTTTGACTGTGTGTGGTAGGAATTAACTGTATTCTGCATATCCTTATATATAGGCAGATAATGTTAGAGCAAGGGGGAGATGCTTTAAACTGAAAAAGGGAAGATTTAGGTTAGAAGCTAGGAGGAAATTTTTCACTCAGGGTAGTCAGGCATTGGCAGAGGCTGCCCAGAGAAGCTGTGGGTGCCCCATCCCTGGAAGTGCTCAAGGCCAGGCTGACTGGGGCCATGAGCAGCCTGAACTGGTGGGGAGCAGCCTTGTCCATGGCAGTTGCTGGGGCTGGGTGGATTTTGAGGTGCCTTGCAACCCAGACCATTCTGTGTTCCAATTCTTCAGCCCTGGGTTGGAGGGGGTTTGAATAATATTCCACATGTGTTTTCTTTGGCAATTAGGAACAGCACTGAAGTGAATGATTAGGTTGTTTTTTGTCTGAGGATGTAGATAGAATGTGTAAAACTTTCTTGATTGTGTTTTAATTTTCCCTTTGAGGCCCCAAGTAGTCAGAGTTCACAACGTAATTTTAAAGCCATTAGAAATCTCTTAGCAGTGTTGTTTGTGCTGTTGGACAACTTACATCATCTCAGTAGGCCAAGCAGTCCTCTTTTTCTTTCTTTCCCTTCCTCTCACTCAAGCATCAAACACTGAGGAATTAATCAGTGTCCTCTGTTCTCCAGTTTTGATTTCTTATTTTCAGTCGTGCTTTTTTTTTTTTTTCTTTCCTTCACACTGCTCTGAAAATCCCTGGTTTTAAAGCATAGGCTGTTATCTGCGTTATTTTGATTGTGATACAGAAAACCTAATCGGAAGCAGCACTAGCAGTCTGTTCATGAATAGGTTTGTTGTGCTCTTATCTTCAAAGCCCTAACGTTTTTCTCAGCAGTAGTAAAAATAAACAGCAAAGAGCATTTTCCTAGTTCTGGTTTGTTGCCTTTCCCTGTTTGTGATTAAAAAATGGTCAGTTGAATCTTTATTTGAAAGCGTGAATTACAATTTCTGGTTAATTAGCTTTCAGTTTTGGAAACAAGTATTCTTTCCTCTCTATAATTCAGAGATTAACAACTGTACTTTTAACTCTTCAGTACAGTGTTGGTCAGCTACAGTTGTGTTAAGTTTAATGTGAGGATGATGGGATGAAAGGAAAGCTGGAATTTATGCTGATGCCACATAAAACGAATTCTCTTAACAGTTGCATTATATCATATGGAGGAGACTTTTCTTGGTGATTGTAAAATAGAGCATTGAGAATTGTCTTTGAGGAAGTAGCAGTGGGTGGTCTGTAGAAGGAACTGTTTATAAATGGTTTTCATAAAATGAGCTTGCGGGAACTGCTTTTCTAAATCATGCTTAGGAAGACACTATTGAGTCCACTGAGAGTAACTCAATTCCTGGTTGTGTTTTGTTGCATGATCTCTTTAATGTAAACAACAAGCGTTTTAAAGGGGTGGCGTAGTATTGCTATACTAGAACTGTTTTGTGCATTTCGCATCTGTATTTACCTCAGCTGACTTGGCTTATGCTCTTGTGTACTCATTTAGAGGAAGGGTGCTATGCCTTAGAGCAGGTCTGTTAGAAACTTGATGCTGCGGTGAGGCTTGGTGTTCCTCTGTTGTAAAGTATTGTTTATTTCTCTTGCCTTGGGTATTTATCTGCCTGTAAAGAATCAATTGAAGAAAGGATCCTTTGTCTCTAACCTTTTTGAAAGCTAAGGGCATTGTAATTAGTTAATGTTGTTGAAGGAAGACATTGCCTAGGAATGTAAGGTTTGGTTGTTTCCCTTGTCTTTACTAGCTTCTTTTTGTTATCATATTAAGTCTAATTGGTCCTTAAACGAGTACTTAGATGCTAAATCTTCTTCAATTGCACTGCATTCTCTTAGTGCTGTAACATCACTTAGCCCTGTATTTGGCTTCTGGCGTTTTCTAGACTTTGAATAAAAAAGGGACTTCATTTGTATAGGATAGGAAACTGCAAAGCAGCTGAATTAACTTATGTTTTTCAAGACATTCAGCATAAGTGGAGAGCATGTATTTAAGCATAGAATGATTGTGCTGTGTTGTATTGGATTGAGGGGGGAGGGAAGAGAAAGGAGATGGAGGGACTTGTCCCACCCATATTTCTTTCCAGAATTTAAAATAGTTTCATTTTGGTCCAAATCAAACTTTGGAAAGTTTTGTAGCATTTTGTTTTCATTTCCTATTCTGTTCATAACTCAGAAGCTATCAGTTGGTGGCAGCGTTCTTTTGGAGTAGCGATGAGAGATTGCTTAAGTTTGTTGTGTGATGATGTTGTGATTTTAATTCCCAGTAATACAATATGAGGGGTTGTGTCATATGAATAAATTTAGAGTCTTTCAACTCTGTGATTGTCTTTGACACCTTTCATTGAATGCTTCATTACCATTGCAGATGAAAACGTTCCCTGTTGGCAGTCGGGCTGCATGGCATAATTTAACATGTGATTAAAGTCTTCAGGATCGTTACAACTTAACTCAGTATAAATCAAACAATTAATCTTTTAAAAATGTGTGCTGTGAGTGGAGTTGTCATGGTTAAGGTTGTTCTTCCTTTTCTCAGTGCAGATGAGAATTTCATTCTGAATGTTGTAAATAGTGCAAATGGTCCCATAGGAAATGCTGCTCTAGATGCTGCATAACTAGTAACAAATATGAAGAGCTGTTTTACAGAGTTGTAGAATTTTGTACTTTACCATTTTTTTTAGAAAGGAAAACAAAATGTTTTAATAGAAATTGTTATGACCTCTGGAGGAATAATAATTTTAAAAAAAAAAAAAAAAAAAAACACAAAACCAACAGCACTGGAATAATCCAGATTATTTTCTGAGAGTACTCAGCTGTGCTCCTTCTGTGGGACTGGAGAAAAACAAACAGTGCATCAAGCAATGTAACCACTAAAAACTTTCTTACAAGCTGGGAAATTGTGGTGTCTTGACATAAGGCCGAGTTTGGTATGTCAGATTATATTTTTCTTTCTTCAATTAGATCTAAAGGACTTCAGAAGCGCAGTAGGAGCTGAGAGATTCTGCTTTATAGATGTGATCTGCAGTGGGTCACTGCATGCTAATGTCACATCTTTGTGTGAGGCAGTAGCCTCTGAACTTGAGAAAACAAAACAAAAACCCCTATGTCATGTGTGGGAATGTATCACTGTGTAATCACTTCCAGCTTTGCTTTGAGCAAGAAAATTCTGCTGGTGAACCAGCCTTGCAGGGTACTCTAGGCTGTATGATGGCTTAGTTTAATACAGTGATTGTAAACTCAAGTAGTCTGATTGCTGCTGCATAAGGAGTGGAGTTGTTCATGCACTGAGGGCAAAGTGGGAGCCGGCCACTGAAATTTGCAAAAGGTTTAAGATAACTGATGGGAAACTAGATGTGGTGGTTGATGCTTCCGTCCTGATGCTGTTCCAGCATGTTGCAGAGTTCCCTTCAGAATTTCCTTGTGTGCAGCCTTTGTGCTGCACGTTACTGATAATTAATGCATTTTTGTACTTGAGTGCGGACTTCAAAATGTATTCCTGAGAAATCTTATAGGAAAAAGTGCGACTTTGTATGGAAAAGCACTTTTATACTGAAGAAGTTGGTATTTCTATAAATAAGTACAACATCAAAGGAAACCGTTTCAGTATAAAGTGAACATCGCAAGCATGAGACTGAAATAATTTCTGGCAGTGCAATTGTAGAAAATTTCTGATTTCGCCTTGTAGTTGTAAAAATATTCAGAATGTTGGTTGCTCATGACTGAAATTGTTGTGGGACAGATTGCTCTAGAACAGCAAGTAAGGTGAAGTCGGTTTGACTGAGTAGTGGTGAAGCCTTCAGTCTAGTTACTGCCAGGCATTGCCTCTTCTGATCACTGTGCTCAGGTAGTTATCTTCTTTTTCTGTATTTGATTGTCTTGCTGTCTTATTTCATGACTTGAAGTATATTGTGGGAGTTCAGATTTCACGTCCCATGGAAAAAAATAAAAAAACCAGGGATTCCTAGTCTTATTGCCATTTCTTATGCTGTTTTTCAAGAGATTATCTTGTTTTTTTCAGAAAAAAAAATATGTCCAAAAGGACTTAGCTCTGTGAACTTCAGAGGATTTTTTTTTTTGATTGTTTGTTTTTTGTTTAGCACTTTTGATCTATCTGGGGCATCTTAGACAAAAGAATGGTGTAAGACAATGTGAGCAAACCAGCTCTTTAATAGCTCTTCCTTCTTTGAAATATAGAGCCACTTTTTTTCTTAAAGGAGCCTTTATGACTCTTAGTTACTTCTTTACACGATTTACCTTTACATGATTATTTAATGTTGCTCTTTTAAATGAATTATTTTCATAATTCTTTTAAAGGTGTTTGTCACGTTAGATTGGGGCTCCTCTCAAGGAAAGTATAAGGGAAATGCAATTAACATGTTTGTATGTTTAGCTGATCTATATATTTAAGCTAATAGGTTCTTTCTCTTTGTTTAGCTTAGAGCAATAAATGTTGATCTCCAGACCGATGCTGCTCTGCAAGTGGATATCTCAGATGCACTCAGTGAGAGGGACAAAGTGAAGTTCACTGTCCATACAAAGGTAAAAGCCTGGGTTTGTGCATTGAGCATTTTCTTAATCATAAAAAAGAAAACTACTTAAACTGTTTAGGAAGCAACTGTAAAATATTCCAAAGGAGATGAGAGAACAGCATTATCTCATGTTTAAGAGACCATGTAGTAATGATGCTCAAAGAAATGATGACAAAAAATGGAAGTTAAAAATAAAAGTATGGAATAAAGTAACATTCTTTTTTTGCACTGTTGTGTTATCATATGATTTCTATGCCTATTGATCAGCCTATTTGTAGGTAGAATCTTTGATAAACCTCAGTATTTTTCAGAGTAGTTTTTTTACTTAGACTAGCCATGGTTTCAAATTCTAAAAATACATTTCATAATGGAATTGTATTCAAGAGTGATTTTTAGTTACAGCTTGTATTGACTTCTTTTTGTGAACTTGTTGGTTTATTGAGTGGAGAATCACAGAATAGTTGAGATTGAAGATGATCTCTTGAGATCACTTAGTCCTTTCTCCTCTCCCTACTTCCACCATCAAATGAGAGTGAAGCAGAGCAGGTCTCTTAAGGTTTGTCCAGTTGAATTTTGAATATCTTCAATGGTGAAGATTGCACAGTTTCTCGGGGCAAACCATTCCAATTGTTTGATGCACTAATTGAGATGGGAGTAATTACTGCTGTATGAATTTTTGGTAAGATGCTTATCTTGATGCTTGAGTTATATTATTTTTATTTTACTGGGATATACTTCGATATTTTTTCCAGGATTCTTTTAATATAGTAATGAAAAACTGTTCTCTGTTGTTGTTTCGTAACTCTTCCTCCTTTTCTCTTTCCAGAGCTCCTTACCAAATTTCAAACAAAGTGAATTTTCCGTTGTTCGGCAACATGAGGAGTTCATTTGGCTTCATGATTCCTTTGTGGAGAATGAGGATTATGCTGGCTATATTGTAAGTATGACAGTTCCTTTGTTTTACGTGTGTTGGTTTCTGTGGGCATGAGGAGTACTCAAGGCTGCTTTTACATCTGATGGAAACAGCAGGTGTTTGTTCCTACTAAAACAAGATCAGATGCTTTACTACTTCATTTTATACAATTACACAAAATTTATGTTTAAAGCAAATTTGGAGGAAAATCACTATGGTTGTCTTTTAGTACTAAGGAGTGAGTAGCTTAATCTATATCCTAGCATATTTTTGCTCTACAGTATTGAAGTGTGGGAGACTGTATAACTTGGTAATATTGTTTTTGCAAGCTAATGTTTAACTTAGCTGAGAGCTTCGTGTTGCCTTTGTTTTATCTGCAATGGCAGAGTGCAGTAACTGAGCACTAGTAATTAGGCTTTTTCAGTTTCCATTTTGAAGATCAGAATGACTTTACCATAAAACAGTTTGAGGGGGGAAAAAAAAACTAAATCCCCTCCAAAAACCATCTAGAAATACAGAGCACATTAATACATAAGTTAACAACTTTAACATGTTTTGTTGTTTATTTTATGCGTCCAAGGAAAATATGTCCTCAAAGTAGTCACCTTATGATGGGATGCCTCTTCATACTTTAATTATGGATAGAAATACTTACTATCCTGGTGTGAAAGTTAGGTATTTGTGTTTGGCTGAGATTACCCATTGATTCAGTGTGTATTTCTAATGTGTATTTCTAATTCACTAATGATTACAATTATGATAATCTGTGAAGTCATAGTATTCTTGAGCTAATCTTTTTTAGTAATTGGGAGTGAGTGGGCTTTGATCTCTAGCAACTAGTTTTCAACAGTTTTCTGAGTAAATTCTGGATTTTACTAGTTCTGTAATTCATTCATGTAATGCAAAAATATCAGCGAACTTAAATTTGAGCACATTTTAGCTTTATTTGTTCTGTTTCTCTTTATTCATAGCAATTCAGGATCAGTTTGCAGCGTTTTTTCTTTCAATACTGTTATGACAATAACCTGGGGACTTGTTTGTTATGTGCTTTGTTATTTCGACAGATGTATCTTTAATGTCAGCAGTGCCACAAGAAAAAACTGGTTCCTGCAAGCAGCAAAGAATGTGGGTTTTTTTTTTTAATTTAATAATTTTGAGAGTTATAACTGGTGTGAAAGAGACTGTAGAATTCTTTCCTTCTTTCAAGAAGAAACAATCCATACTAAATAAACAAAAACTGATGATAAAAGGAAATACAGAACAGTCTGAGCGCAGCCATCTGCAGCCCAAAACTGCACCCTGCATTCGATGCTTTGGTCTTTTTTTTTTTAATTCCTTGCATTGGGAAAGCTAGGTATTGCTTGAATTCTGTTGTAATTAAACTACAAAAGCCATTTAGTTAGCTCTTGAGTAATCTTCAAGGACGTTTGGTGAAAGTTGGCATGCTAATTCCAGATACCTAACTCATTCATGAGAGGATTTATCCATAAATGCCTTAATAAATGACAAAAGAGAGAGCCATATATTAAAAAGCTGCAGGAACCTTCTCAGACAAACAGTATCCAGTCAGTAATGGAACAAAAGTTGAACGAATTTAAAAAAGTTACTTGTTTCTAGATTCCACCAGCACCACCCAGGCCTGACTTTGATGCCTCAAGGGAAAAGTTGCAGAAGCTTGGAGAAGGAGAAGGATCGATGACTAAAGAAGAATTCACCAAGATGAAACAAGAACTGGAGGCGTATGTAGACTTGATTACTACCTTTTTTTTTCCCTTCAAATTTTAGTGCTGTTGGCTGTCCCTTGTTTCTGATTTCACTGCAGTGGTTCTCTGTGAGATAAAAGCTTGAAAATCAAGTTGCTACATAACCAAGGTTATCTTAGTGATCATGATCAGAGCCATTAGGAAAATTGTAGAAATCACTGCTTAGAAATTATGACTATTTCACGGACAAGCTTCTGAAACGGGAAGAAAGTCAGCTTGTTCTTGAGAATTCTTTTATAAGGAAAAGGGAAACAACAACCTAGTTAGATCCCTTTCTTCACAGAGCACTTGGAAAGGGAGGAGGTAGCCCGCATCTTTTTTATTTCTGGTGTTCCCCATTCATTCCCCAACAAACAATAAGTTCTATGCATATAGTAATTGAACTAGGGATTTTTGCGTGTGGTTGGTATTGTAAACGTAGATACCAACCTTCTGTTCCCTAGGAAATACAGGAAGCAATTACTAGAAAATCTTTTTTTCTTGAAATTTTTTTTTTTTTTTTTGCACAATGAGAATATACTTCCTGAAAATAGCATCTTCACATACTGCCAATTTAGCGTGTATTGAAACATTTGAACTTAGTCGTCTTGTTCTATGTTGAGTTACGTAGTAAAGTTTCTCCTGGCTCCTTCTACTTTCCTTGTCATGCACTCACTTCTTTGATCTTTTTTCCTGTCATTGGTTTCAGTTTTCAAGTGTATATTTACACTGCTTCTAGACTGCTTCTATCAAGAGCTCTGAATTGGCAAGAGAAGTACATAGAACTCTTAGAACTGATGTTTTCTCTCCAAATGCCAGCAGCTGTGAGCAAATATCTTAAAACTCCGTGTTAGTGTTGCATACCACATAATTTATAGCAGAGTAGATATACACTTCATATACAAAGAACTGGAAATTAGTAAAACACTACATTTTAAAGAATCTGGTTTTCCAGCGGCCCTGATCATGATTCTCTTGTGGTCTGGTTAGGGGTTGGATAACACAGAAAACTTTGAGTTTCTTCTACTGCCACCTCCATCCTCTGCATCCTCCTTTTTTGTCTTCACTGAATGACTACTACTCTCACTGAGATCAAACATCTCCCAACACTGGCCCTGCTGGTTTGCTGGTATGTAAATCTTAACCTCCTCACACATAGTGGAAGCAAAAGTGTAATCATTTCACTGTTTTCCCTCAGAATGGGGAAAAGGGCCCCTTCCTTGTTTCTAGAAAAGTTGCATCTTACTGATTGAATTTGCAGAGCAAGAAGAATTTTAGAAAACTTGTATTAATAAAAATGCCATCCTCTTAATTAAATCACAAATGAGTATTTCCTTGAGTTGGTTGGTCTGAGCAACTACATAACTGTAAAGGTTAAATGTGATTGTTTTGGTTGTACTTACCAAAGGCACTTAATTTCACTTTTAGAACCACAGTGAAGCAAGACATCCATGTAAGAATCTGCCTAAAAAAAAAGGCTAAATACTTCATCATGGAATAAGAGGCTGCTATTTAAAGAGCTAACCAAATGATTTGAATGTTTAAGTAAGGAAGGAGGGTGCAAATAGGCAAGGGGATGGAGATGGGGAGGAAAGAAATTATGCGTCTGCTATCTACTAACTGATGTATCTCAATTTCTTGACTTTTGTGAAGGCAGTGAAAAGGCACAATTGAAATTACATTTGCAGCAAACCTATCCATGTTAGTCATAAAAGTTAGATTGTATTTGAGTCTTCTTTAAAAATCTATCAGTAATATGTTAGGGCTTCAAATTTCCCCCTCATATTAACATTATACTATTTGTTTTTGTATGTGTGTCTTTTATATATATAAATATATAAAAGTATCAGAATGATAACCTCTACTACTTAAATTTTGTGTCCTTACTGAGGATTTCTTAAAGCTTCTCATTGGGCTTACCTCAAATTTTATTGCTTCAAGTGAAATTCTTAGTCTCTCTTATTTTTTGTTTTCAGCGAATATTTGGCAATATTCAAGAAGACGGTTGCAATGCATGAAGTGTTCTTGTGTCGTGTGGCTGCACATCCTATTTTGAGAAAGGATTTAAATTTCCATGTCTTCTTGGAATATAATCAGGATGTGAGTATTGAAAACTAGATTGCTGGCAAGAAAAATCAAGATGTACTTTTATGGTGGTGTGGAAAATTGATTAAGAAAGCGTTACCTCCTGGAGCAAATTGCATCAATTCCTTCATACTTGACGTATTTGTAATTTAAGTTACAAATTCATTGATGTCTGTAGGAGTTAATTCTGCTGCTGCCTGGGCAACCAAATACTCTAGTGTCAAAATAAATAATATTAATGGGAATCTATTATGTTTTGGATTAAAAAGATTAGCTTTTGGTGGTGATTTCCCATGGTGTTATAATTCTCTGTTCCTTGACTGAAACTTGGGATGGGGTGTGGAGTTGGTGTAAAAACAAAAACAAAACAACAACAAAAACAAACAAAAAACACAAAAAAAACACATCATAAATTTTTCAGAATTTAGAACAATGGTTTAAATTCTGTTGCAAAAGAATTTACAAAACCAGAGGATTTCTCCTGAAGCATTATGATAAAGAAAGCTCCTCCTCCTCTCTTTTTTTTTTTTTTTAAGTAATGTCAGTGAAACTTTAATTTTTTTCTGGAGATGTAGATTCTGTGGCTATCTATAGAATCTTATGTTATTTTATATATTGAGTTATGTTATATACTGAGTTACTATCTGAGTTGATTGAAAGAAATCTGTCTGAGTTCATAGTAGCTGCTTGGTGTTAGAGTTGGTGGTTGCTCATTTTAGGTTGGATGTTAGGGGGAAGTTCTTTACAAGGAGAGTGGTTAGGCCCTGGAACGGGCTGCCCAGGGAGGTTGTGGATGCCCCGTCCTTGGATGTGTTTAAGGCCAGGTTGGACGGGGTCCTGGGCAACCTGATCTGAATGTGTGTGTTTGGTGGCCCTGCTAGGCAGGGGGGTTGGAACTACATGATCCTTGAGGTCCCTTCCAACCCGGGTGATTCTGTGATTCTGTGATTCTGTGATTCTGTGATTCTGTGATTC
>NW_024884586.1:29132161-29141087 GCF_019232065.1 Centrocercus urophasianus | reverse complement strand
GATTCTGTGATTCTGTGATTCTGTGATTCTGTGATTCTGTGATTCTGCAAATGTATTTTAGTTGCTTTTTTAAAATTGCAGAAATCAACATTGAACGTTGAAATAGAAATCTTGACAAATATTGGTTCGACTGAATACGTACTTACCTTCAAGATGTGTTACAGAGAATCCTCTTGCTGTTTGACTTAGAAATACCAGCTTTTTAAGGAACCCATCTTTCTTAAACTTGACAAACTTAGATAGGAAGAAAAAGCGTGAATAGATTGAAACCAACATTATCTTCAATGCAGTGAGGGATTAATGCTTCTTGTTTCTCAAAGTGAGAGACTTGGCATTCTACACTCAGAAGAGCAAAATCTGGTAATAGAAGTTTAACTCAGGTTATACTATGCATGATAAGTACTGTATTATTGATAAGTGACACGTGTGTGTCGTTAATTTGATGTCATATATATTTGCTAGAATATTGCTGAATTTTCTTTTATTTAATGGAAGAATATGATAGGTATAAAGGACAGTAGTAAATCAGAGTAGTCTGACTCTGGGTGCATGGTGCTCTATTTGCTTTAATGCAAAGCTCAGTTAAGTAGAGAGCAGGAAAACTTGTTTAGAAGCAGCAAGTTTTGGTATGTCTTTATATATCTAGAATTTAAAAAAAAAAAAAAAAGCTACTATTGCTTCCAGCAAAAGAAGTAACTTGATATATGAATTTGTTTTTTCAGTTGAGTGTTCGTGGGAAAAATAAGAAAGAGAAACTGGAAGACTTCTTTAAAAATATGGTGAAATCAGCTGATGGTGTCATTGTTTCAGGAGTAAAGGTAGTTGCTGCTTAATGTATCAAGATTAGAAATGTATTAACATTGTCTTTCTCTTTCAACATTTCCTAATGTTGAAATAATGTTTTTATAACTAAAATTCTGCAGAAGCTGTTTTTTGGTCTTTTTTTTTTTTCTTTTTTCTGATATTAACTTTCCATTTGCAAGCAAATTAATGGAAGCTGAAGTTCCTAGTAATAAAATCTTGAATTTCAAATTTTCTGGACGGAGGGTGTAACACTGGATTAATTTTGAGATGGAGAAAAAATATGAAGTTAAAATAACCAGCAGAGGTTACTCGAAAAGCACATTGTTCAAAGCCTGTATTGTAGTCTATTAGGTATTATTAAGTATCCGTGCTGTTTTAAAGTTCTACTTTAAGCCACATATCTTAAAAGGTAATATAGTAACAATTTAAATGTACCTACATTTGCGACCTTAAAAGAAATCTGCCATAAAGGTCAGTGCTGCAAGTTTGTATTGTCTGTATTGTTACCATTTCATTTGCACCACTGATTTATCTTACTATTCCATCCTGCCTGTTTCTTGGTTAGTGTCCTTGATTAGGTACTTGACATTTATCCTGTATTTCTATCAACAAAGTGATCGGTAGTAGTGAACTGATTTTCTTCGCTTCTGGTTTAGTTACTTAGACCTTTGAAATGCTTGTTACAAATTTGTAATAAAACATGAGATCATGATTAAATAAGTAAGGATGAAAACAGTTTACGTGAATGTTTTAGATAAACATAGATTTCATGTCACAGTAACAGCAGTATACCCGCATTTTCTCAGTGCGATTTGCACAATACAGAATGAGTGAAATCTGAGGTCTTTTTAAATCGTCTTTTTTTTTCTTTCCCAGGATGTGGATGATTTCTTTGAACATGAAAGGACGTTCCTTGTAGAATACCACAACCGAGTCAAAGATGCTTCTGCCAAATCTGATAAAATGACAAGATCACATAAAAGTGAGTTATTTTTTCTGAAGGAGAGCTGTTCTAGAATACACAGAAATGATTTGTGAAGAGCAATAGTTTTTACTTTTTAACAAGATGAATTTCTCAAAGTGTAGTCTTCTGGTAGTGAAAAACAAAGTTTAATATTGTTTTAAAATTTAACCTTTGCTATAGTAGTCTGGATGGAGTATGAACAGCGTGTTTCAGTGCTGAAGGTCTCTTCAGTCCCTTTGGAGAGAAACAGAACTTCATGTACTTTTTTTTGAAGACTGATTCTTAGACTTTAAATTGTGAAGTGGGTAATAGAGCATTAGTAGTGATTTTACTCCTAATGAAGTTGCTCTCTATTAGTTAGCTTGTGGTTATCAGAGTGCAGTTTCTTAGCACACTAGGAATTGCATTGACTTACTGAGTAACAAACTCCTGTTTGGGCTATTAGTTATAGTCTGGGAGATCTGATTTCCATTTTTCAGCCTTCTAGACTGGGGATTGGAATTTGTATTCAGTAGCTTGGTTTGCAAGACCCCTGTTGTTGCTGAGGTGAGATTCTGTGTTTAGTTGCTGTTGATTTTTCTTCCAAAGCTGAATGCTAGCTAATGTTATTTTTTGAAGCTGTAGATAATTTTCTCAATTGCTTTATGCCTATTTGAGAAAATAGGAAACCTTTGCTTTAGGAAAATATAATTGTGTTTTGAGAAAACTATGACAAGCTTGACTTTCATTACCCTTGATTTCAGTTTTTCAGACTCAAACCCTATATGTCTAATGGCAATTTCTATGAAACACCAGTGGGAATTCCCATAACTTGAGAAGCTTATTTTGGAAATGGGCAATCTGTAATTCATTGATCTACAGAGAACTTCAAAGCTAACAGTGCAAATGTCTTCCTATTTCCAATGTATTTGATGTTTAAGTGTGAAATATAGTCGACATTAATTATCTATAATTAACAGTTAGTTAACCTATAATAACCTTAAACCCTTCTTCACTGTGACCAGCAATGCTAATTAGCTTGGAATATATGGAGAAATAAATTGGATAGATGGTGACCCACTCAATCTTCTGAACAAAAGTCCAAGCTTAATGATGAGAATTGCTTCTGAAGAAACAAGAAAATTAATTCATATGTTTAGGGTAGTTCATCTAGAAACTTTGAAAATGTAAGCATTTCTGTGAACAACAAAAACAAGAAACAAATATAGTTTCCTATTCATTGGTTGGATCTGTTGAGTTCACACTAGAAGTTTTTAAAGGAGCAATTTGTGTGTAGCAATATCTCACTAGTCAGATTAGGCAGCCTTCTTCACAAACTCTGCTTCTGATTTTGTTTAAAATGTTTTAACTCCAGTTCCTCTTCAACTAGTAACTAATTATTGATGGGTAAGGGTTTCCTGAAAATTAAACACATGCAAGAAAAGATGTGTATATAGCACTGTATTTTGATAGTTCACAGTTGATATGTAGTGTAATACCCTGAAGCACATGGATTTTTCTTTTTTTTTTTTTTTTTTTTTTAAATAGTTCTGGACTTCAAATTTAACTCTGAACATCAACTGTTGATTCTGTAAGTTTTCTAAATAAAACTTAACAATGTTGCACAATAAACATACTCAGCAGGTGCTAGTTGTAATTTATCTAGGGATATTCAATACAGTCTTTGCAGTTTGGAGCCATGTTTGTTGTGTGAAGTTCGTAATACATGACATAAATTAAATTTTATTTCTGTTTTTGTATTAAAGCATGCTCCTTGTAGGAGGAAAAACAAAACAAAAGCCAGAACTCTTGAAGAAATAAAGGAACTTGATTTCCAGAAAGGAGAGAAATTAAATAGTAAAACTACTGCTTGTTTTTTTCCTAGATGTGGCGGATGACTATAATAGAATTGGTTCTTCATTATATGCATTAGGAACACAGGACTCCACAGATATATGCAAGTAAGATTTTGTTAATAGCTTACAGGGGAATTTGCTAAATAGCAGTCTTAATGATGACCTGCTGAGTTTGGTAGCACTATTGTTATGAGAAGAACAGAGTTTATTGCAGATGTATCCTGTTAAGGGATTTTCTTCACTAGCATTTATGTTCTGTAATGTGAGACTGCTTTAATATTACTGCTTTAATAATTTCCTGGGAAAAATGCTATTGTTTTCTGTAGTTTGTAGACAATGATACCTCACAGAACAGACAAAGCCTCAACTCTCACTTTTAAAAAAAGCTTTTAAAGTGCTTCAGTGAATGCAACAAGGGCGTATCGCAGGTCTGAGTGTACAGATTTCTTGGACGTTCCTGTAACAGCATCTTGAAAGATAACCTTGCTGTTCTGGCAACTTATTACTGCCTTTAGGAAAGTAAAGGAATGGAAATTCTGAAAGCTTTGAAAATAGCAGGAGGTTTTTATGTGCAGATATGTTTTTTCACTCTTTCAGTGGTTTGCTTGAATGTGAACTGTTTGATGTATCTGAAAGTAAAAATTAACTAGCTAAAGATGTTTGTTAATGCTTGTAAACATTTACTAGTGTTACAATAGATAGGTGTGTAAGAACGGTGACTTTTTTTGTCATTTTACCTGATTTATAATTATATATTTCCAAATGTTGTGATACCTTACGGATTACTGTAATGATTATAAACAATTACTTTGTTTATAATAATGAGATTTGATGTAGTCTGTTAGAGTCTGTCAGGAATCACATCTGTTCCCGTGTCAAAATGAAACTACTGTAATTCAGTCCACTGTTGTGAAATGTGTGTATCATCTCCTGTGATGAAGGTGTGCTGCTTTTCAAGCTTACTGAATTCCAAGTAGGGCATGCATTGTGTTTACTGTTTAGAGAAAAGTTATGAAGGAGAACTGGTAACTGTGTAGACTGTTAACCAGGATGCTGGTATTTTAGGTTTAATTTCTAGAAGTTAAAGGATCTCTGAGGAGCTGTTAAATTATTCTGCAGTAAAATCCATCCCTACATTACACTTTCTCTCTTTACCTTTTCTGAAGTTGTACAATTCCTAAATGTTTGAAGTACTGCAGTTTGAAATTCCTAATGTTCTTTAGATTATGTAAATGACAATTATAAGCAGTGCATTTACAGTCTTTGTTGCCATACCCAGACATATTTTGATTTATAGAAAGCTGATTAGACTGTTCAATAATGTAATATAAGCTCTTTCCTTCCTACAGGTTCTTTCTGAAGGTATCGGAATTATTTGATAAAACAAGGGTATGTATCTTGAAATCTTTGTAGATGTATTCTTTGTATCCATCTTTGAAGGACCAGGATATCTGGCGTTAATTATGCATTAGAATGGAGGTGTTTTATGGATACTGTGATATTGAATATGTAAGCAGCATGCGTTCAGGAATGAAAAAGCATGAATTTTTCAGTCATCTGTTTGTAAAATGATTGATTCTTAGGAGTACTTGGTCTACTAAATTTATGGCAGTCTTCTCTTCTGTGTAATAAGTAAGTAAAGGCGCTGTGCCTCTGAAATGCTTAGAGTGCTTTTCATACTTCGTGTTGATTATCATAGAACTTATTAAGGAAAAAAAGAAATGTAACCCTTAATAATCCTTAATTAAAAAAAAAAAGAAGTGGTCGTGTTGCTTGTTTCTGAAGTTAAGACCTGTTTCTACACATGCGTGTCACAAATTAGGAAATGTTTTGAATGAAAAGTGTTATTTTCCTAAACAGAAACATTGTATTTAAGTAGGTACTTTGAAGGAAATGGAAATTCTGAGATAACTTGCTTTGACCTCAAATGTTAGGTTTTAGAATTTTTTAACTTAAGATTTTAAAAATGCATTTATACACCCTAAGTTCATAGAAATGTCTGTTTTAAGTGCAGTAATGCAAAACGGAAATTTTACAGAGTAGTATTTTGAACCATTTAATGCAGTTCAGTTACACAGTTGCTCTACTAAAGTAGAGCCTTAAAATTTGTTTTCATTTGATCTTGAAGACTACACTTGTACAAGTCTTCATACCAGATAAGTTTTTGTTTCTCTTTTATATTTTTTTCCTAGTATATAATAATAATAATAGGAATTGGGGAAAAAAGCTTTTTTTATTTAAAATAGAAAGCCAGTTGTCACATTTTAATAGAAAAGACTAATACAGTTTCCCTTTTTGCATGTTTAAGTATTGTATCACAAATGCATGATTTACTTTTGAAGAAGACAGTGTCTTGCACTGTTGCATAGTTCATACTGTATTTACATCATACAAATATATGTCTGATATTTGGATGTTTAAATCAATGTTTTTACTTACTGTTTTTTTTTCCCCAGAAAATAGAGGCCCGGGTATCTGCTGATGAAGATCTTAAACTTTCTGATCTTCTGAAATACTACTTAAGGGAATCTCAAGCTGCTAAGGTAAACTTACGTTTTGTGTTTGGTGGATTGGATTGGTGTCACTTTTTTTTTTTTTTTTTTTTTTTTTTTTAATAAAGGGTGGGTGGTGGGAGAAATAGACTGCTTTTTTTTAAATGGAGAGGTTGAAATAATACCACCTCCAGCCTTCCGTTTTTCCTTCAACTGTGCAAATTTTATCTCTGTTTTATGTAAGAAATAGCAGTGCAGTTGTTTGGGCTGTATGAACCACTTGTCAAGGCTAAAACGTGCAGTGTAATTAAAAACTGTAGAAGAGCACTTGATAAATTTGTCAAGCTGTAGACTGCAAGCAGATTTGTTTTGTTCCTTTTAATATTGAAGATAAATTCTCCGGCTCTCTGCAAGCGCTGATACAAAAATGTGGGCAGATTGGATATTCTGTACCTAAAAAGACTCATTTTTATTGCTGCTTGATGTAAGATGATTAAATAGTAGAATATGGAAGCATTTGGCAGAAAGTGTCTGTATTTAGATCACACCAATAGCTGCTGCACAAAAAAAAATACTGCTATTTCTTAAGCCCTGTTTATATTTAGACTACAGATCAGAAATACAGTTTGTTTCTAATCTAAGAAGCTGTTAAATTTCCCATGATTGCCTTCTCTTAGACTTTTTGCAGTATCATCTAAGCCATCTGGTGCTAGCTTCTGTCAGACAAGATGCAGACCAAACAGTATTAAATTGCATGCCTGATCCAGCGTGGACGTTTCTGTGACTTGCAGGATGAAATACAATGAATGAAAATAATTTAGTTAGATATACGGGAAGAAAGGTTAATTTTAATCTAATTTTCTTTATCACTTTGTATATGCTAAAATGTTTGAGTACATTAGTGTAAGTTCTGTATGGCCTTTATCCTTTATAGGATCTCCTGTATAGAAGATCTAGGTCACTAGTGGATTATGAAAATGCTAATAAAGCATTGGATAAAGCAAGAGCAAAAAACAAAGATGTGCTGCAAGCTGAAACTACTCAGCAGATATGCTGTCAGAAATTTGAGAAAATATCTGAATCGGCAAAACAAGGTATTTGGGTGGCTTTTGATTCTGTGTTACTACTTGAAAAATAATGGAATTTAAGTTAATGTTAATGAGATTAAGATTTTGTTCTGCATTTCCTAAGCAAAAATGTTATTTTTTTAATTAGTATTTGCTTATTTTGGACAGTTCAAATGATATTTTCCTTCGGTTCTGATTGCTTCATTAGTCAGTAATATCAATGTTGTAATTGCTTGGCAGAGCAAAGTCTAGGTGCAGATCATCTTTTATCCCTCTCTTATTTGCATAGACTAAGATATAAAAGGGCAGTTGCTGTCAGTAAAGGCAAGCCTGATATTTTTGAGTACTGTTAAAATTCACCTTTTGGTTTTATGCAGTCTGTTGCAACAATGATAGTAAGTAAGGGAGGGTTTATGAAATGAGGTTTTACTTAAGATGATGTTACAGTAATTATGAAGGAAGGCAGTATTTTTTACATGTTGGCCTCTTTCCTGGAACTGTACTGCTTTTCAGGCTTAGATTGTTGTGGGTAAGTAGTAATCTGACTCATCTGGGACAGATTCATACAAGGTTCTTCTGTCTTCATCAGTTAAAGGAACTGTTTGACCCTGTAAATCTGGCTAATTATTCTTCTAGATGAGACATCACTAAGCTCTTTCTTGAAGGAAAGTCGAGGCACTAGCAATAATAGTGTTAATGAATCCAATCTTATTTTATATAGAATTGATAGACTTCAAGACAAGAAGAGTTGCAGCATTCAGAAAAAATTTAGTGGAACTAGCAGAACTGGAATTAAAGCATGCTAAGGTAATTATGGTCCTTTTTTGGCCTTTATTTCAACTGGCTTTAAGCATTAAATGCTTGAATAACCAAAACGCCTGCATTAGTTTTGTGTGATACGCACTCCTACGTCCAGGGAGAGGAGTCTGATGATAAGCATCTTCCAGAAATGTAACCTTTCCACAACTATTTAAAATAATAAGAATAATATCAGTAAAATATATCTGAGGGCCTGGTATGAGTTGTCTTTAGAAAACTTATGCCCTTGAAGACAGTGTTGACTGTGTCTTTATGTTTCGCTAACTCTTTGGTATTTATTGCTTTAGCATGAGTACCTGCCAGTTTTTAAAATCTCATCTCATGATTTTTTTTTTTTTTTTTTTTTGTGAGATAGGAGGTGTTTTTTCCTGTTATCCAGATGCTGGGGACTTGATAAGTAGGACAGACTTAAGCATGAGATCATACGAGACTTGTATGAAGTCAGGAACTAAAGTCAGATCAGTTCTGTGTGTATACTTTTGGAACTCTTTTTGCCTTCAACTAAGCAATGCTAACAAAAGATTTTATTTAGCAGATGCATAGCATAATGTGTAGGTATACTTTATTAGCAGATAAGACTTCTTTAACAGTGGAGCAAGAGAATGTTGAATTAAATTATTATTTTTTAAAAAATTAGTATTTTAGGCCTGTTCTGTGTTTCTTAATAATTTTAAGCAGCTGTAGTTTACATGTGTTCAAGCACGTTGTGCAAAAGCTACTCAGTGTGTTTAAACCTACTTAGTATTTTACCATTGGATTTTGGGGCATTCTTTTGTTGTGCTTTCATGTTCAAGAAGGGAGGACTGATGGTCTGAAATTTGGTGAAACTTCTGAAGTATACTTAAAACATTTAGAGCCTTGGCTGCACTTCGTGTTATGACAGGAATTTTAACTGAGCTACCTCCCTCAAAAAAAAAAAAAAAAAAAAAAAAAAAAAAAAAACAA
>NW_024884586.1:29027078-29132061 GCF_019232065.1 Centrocercus urophasianus | reverse complement strand
AAAAAAAAAAAAAAAAAAAAAAAAAAAAAAAAAAACCACAAAGATCTTCCCACAAATATAAATATATACTGCCTTTATAAATTCTGAAGTAAGGAAAAACAAAAACACCTTGTTGCTTTATTGATAACAGATGTTTGTTTGGAATTGGCAGAAGAAGAAAATAAGCAAAATCCACAGCTAAGGGATTTGGTTAAATGTTTTGTCAGAAGTCATTTATTCCCTGCTTCTGTCCCCGCAGTCTACCAATAACTGTAATTTTTAGTGCTCAGGAATTTGAGTTGGTAAGAAGTACTTTTCTGAATGTGAAATTGGAGGATTTTTGAGCTGTGCTGATGCAAGTCAAGTATATAAAATGTTGCAGCTAGAAAGAGTGATGGTGCCTCTGTTGTCCTTCATTTACTATAACTTAAATAAGGTTTTTGTTGTGAACTTAATGAAAACGAATGGTGTGCCTGTGTGTCAGTAGGCTGTCATACTGAGACTGGAAATGACTGAGAACCTTTTTGTGCTATGTAATAGCCTATGAACTGCAAATTATTTCATGTTCCTGCTGAACTGTAAAGAGATAGGCAAAAGATCACTTGTCACACTTCTGCTATAGGTAACAGGCATGCAGTCCAGAAGTACTTCAAGCTAAATCAATTTAAACTAAATCCATTCCATTAATGACTTTGTTACTAGCTAATAATTAAATGTTACAGTAATAGAGCCTTTAGGTTAATGAATCCTTTACGCTGCAAAGATGGGCCACCAGGTCCACACACATCTCCTGTATATGGAGCTTGTTCATATCACAGAATTCAAGCCAAGTGAAGCAGCTTGTGACTGTCCCCTGCACTTATAAACATGAAAGAACAAAAAGCTACTGAAGCTGTAACTGAAATATGTCTTTTGAATAAGTCTGAAAAGGGTTTGGTAGACCTAACAGACCTTCTGTTTTAATGTGGTTAACTGCTTAATGTGGATTGTATAAAAAAACCTTGCTAAAGGCGAGAGCTATGATCTCTGACCTTTTCAGGCAGAGAAACGAACGTCCTTTTGTGTATCTACCACTGGTCACTTGGTAGGCTTTCAACTGTGAAAAAGTAAGAATTACCCATTCTTCAGTAGTTGTGTGGACAATTTATCAAGGACGTTGATAATTACACAATTACAGCTTCTGATACTGATTAGTTACAGGGTTTTTTTTTTGTTTGTTTGTTTGGAGACATGTTTTCAGGTTAGTTTTTAGAGGATTTTTTTTAAAAGGAAGTAGTTTCTCCCATGTTTACAACAGGGCATTCAGAGTGGTTTGTCCTTGCATTTTGCCTGAATCTGATAGGAATTACATTTAGCAGTTAATAATCCATTATTATTTCTTACAGAGAGGTTTCAGAATGGGGAACAAATATAGTACAGCTGTTTAAGAGTGAACAGACAGTGATGTAAATTGATCTGAGTATAACTGAATGCACAAAACAATGTGAATACTGATATATATTGTTTTCTTCTGCAGAGTGTCTCCTGGCTTACCAGTAGTTCACCTGTGCATACTTGGCAGTGGTAGCTTTTTAACTGCTAGCTCTGTAAATTCAATTAGAAATCTGAAAGTCAACTTGGTAGAGTTAGAATTCTTTAAATATCATTTAAAAACTGATGTACAAAATCTCTGTTTGGAAAGAAGGGCAGAAATTGTCTGCAGAGATAAAACTTACTTAATGTTCTAATAATGCTTTCTGTAGTCTCAGCTTTGAAACTTTTGTGGCTAAATCAAGCAGCTAAGCGTATAAATCTGTGGGGAGAAGTCTTACACAGTGCCCATCTTTGAAAAAAAAACTACAAGCTGAAGTGGCTGCTATGGATAGAAGATTGCAAAGCACTGCTTAACACTTTCTGATAAAATCAGCATTATTTGCGTGTATGAATGCTTCTGTTTTGGGAATGATACTGCAGTGACAGGTAATGGCAACTCTGTGTAAAGAATGAAAACTTTACAGCTTTGAACTTTTTTGCTGAGACTGCTCTGCATAGAATAGTTGATATGGCCAAACTAGATCTTCTGTGAGAAAATCGTGGGGAAAAAAAACAACATGGAAATGGTAGTAGCGCTTATTTTTGAATATCAAGTTCAGTGTCATGACACAGCATTCTTAAAGTCAACAAAAATCTTTTCCTTAAATGTCTTCACATGTACTTAACGTGTATCAGTTTTCCCTTAATGATGACTGTTGTTGCTGTTTTAAAAAAAGCATTTCTTGTACCTTGAATGTACAAGAAGATGTGGTCATATTTTTCTGTATTTTTACAGGGTAACTTACAGCTGCTGCAGAGCTGCCTGGCAGTGTTAAATGGCGACACATAAGCTACGCTCCGTCCTCCCGCTAACAAGGGCTGCCCTCCTGGATTTTGTTTTCATGACTTTAAGTAGGCATTTATAGTTCCCTGGAGAAATTGTTTGACAAAGTGCACATAAGTGAGCTCTTCCTTTAAAAAAAGGAAAAAAGTTAAAACAAAGACCTGAAAGTAGCTCAAGACTATACAAAGCAACAGCTTACTTGTTATCATGCATATTCATGTTTATTTAATCATTATATGCTTTCATTGTTCAGAAACCAAATGCTCTTCTTGTGAAACTAGCCAATATAATTATGTACATGTTATGAATACTATGATACAGCTGCCAATCATTTACTTTTGTAAGTAATTTCTGAAGTTCACCATTTGAAGTACGTTATTCAAATGGCTTAACTATGACCATTAGATATTTGACTATTGTTCCTATAATGCATTGTATACACTGTCTTAGCTTTTTCCATTTACTGATATCAAGAAACTTAATCTTTTTTTCAATTGTGAACATTTCTTAGAAGTTTTGAAGAACTTTGTGTAACCTTTATAACTATGATTTAAAAGGAGAAGCAAATACATTAGTATGTTTGCCTTAACTTGTAGACTAATCCAATTATTGTAAAATAAACCATAAAATCAATGATTTTTCTAAAATTATGCAGACATTGTATCATCTATAAGCTTAATATTTTCTAGTAAATCAGATTAAGTAGATTTTTCTTTGTTCATCCTGTAAAACAGGTACCAGATTGATTTGACATGAAGTACTCACTTGGTAATTTTTCACTTCCATTCTCAGGTTTACCCATTTGCCTCTGTTCATCTGTGACTTCCCTATTGAGCATAGTTTTTTTTTTTCCTTACCTTAGTGCTGACTTTGCATTTTCTTTGGCAGAAGTGTTTTTTAAGGGAACTAGCTGGTTTCTTTCCAGAAGGGGAAAATAAACTGGCAGAAGGGTATTCAGTAGAAAAGGTAATACTGCCCCACTTTTATACAAATGAGAAGCTTTGCTTCAGAAAATAACTAGTAAAGGCATACCCAATAAAGGAATGCCTGAACTGTATCTCCTGCTAACTGGATTTAGAGCTCTGGACGCCTTATGTTGTTTGAATCCACTGTCATTTGTTGAATGCTCTCTCTCTCTCCCTTGAACCACAAGTCCTTTCCAAGAGCTGCTGTTCTCTTGTATAATCTCAGAATGTCATAAAATTAGGCTTTACTTGATTAATCATTCATCAGGGGGATTGCTGCTTTGTATGGGTTTGTAGCCCTTCAGTAGAGCAGCAGAATTCCAGTAAATGGCTTTTTTTTGTTTGTATGTTTGGAGATGCCAACCAAATGTCAGTGGCTGTCTCTGTAATTACACTCTCCGGTACTGCTGCATGGAGGGCTAGGTTTATTTTCAAATAGGGTGAATTGCACAGTGTAGTAAACCACAGCACTGCACATGGAATGGTTTCTAAGACAGAGGTTCCTCAGCTTCACGTGCTCTTTGCATTGAGCGTCTTAGGCATAGCCTCAGACGTGTGGTTATCAGTGCCCAGGGGCTATTAGTAACTCACGTCGTGTATATACTATTTTCTATTAATGGCAACTACACTAATACTGTGCTGTTCATCTTCCAGATAAAAAGGTATAATTCCTAAGGAACTCATCTATAAATAGACTGTAAGGGACAAAAGACTACAATGTATATACAGTTAACACAATTGTAAATATTTTAAGTAGGATTGTGGGAACAGTTTTTAGACTAGTCCTCGTTGTTCAGTGTTAGTAGCTCATTAAATTTTTTTCAAGCCTCTTGCTATTGGGTGTGTCTCTTCAACCTTCAGCCTGACCCTAGCGCGCCGCTGGGGGCAGCACAGCGGGGCGGTGCTCGGTGGAGGGAGGGGGAGCGTGCGTTCCCTTCTGGGGGTTGGGCCTGGGCCGTGCTGCTTCCGGCGGAAGTCGCGCAGAGCCCGGAAGTGGCGGGAGCGGGCCGGCAGCGAGGGGCGGGGCGCCGCCATGAGCCGCCTGCGGGAGGAGGACGACCCGTACGTGGTGGAGGAGCCCAGCGACGAGGAGCGAGCGCTCAGCAGGTGCCAGCCGGTTCCCGGGGCGGGCTGGGGGCTGCCGCTTCCTTTCGCTGCAGGTTTTCGTCTGTCTCGTGCTGCCGGTAACGGAGGAGGCCGCTGAGGGTGTGAGGGGTCTGTCCGCCACAAGTCACGGCAGCGATCCCTTGGAGCCCGGGTGTTTGCCTTTGTAATCCCCGACACACCGAACTGCCGAGTGCTGCGCGGAGCCCCCGGAGCCGTGCTGCTGGCGCCTAGCGGCAGGCTGTACTCAGTCAGTCGCTCCTTTGCATTAAAACCAGTCAGAATCTGGTTAATAATAAAATAGCTCAGTGGATTTCGCATAAATACACGGATAAGTGCTCCTCGGTATTTCGACGCAGCTCAGACGGTGGTTGTCCTAATTAGTCAGTGTAGTGAGCTGTTAATAATAATTAGGTGTGTGATGTTTGAATGTTTGTAGCTCTGAAGATGAGGTGGATGTGCTCTTGCACGGCACTCCGGACCAGAAGCGGAAGCTGTTACGGGAGTGCCTGACTGGGGAGAGTGAATCTTCCAGTGAAGATGAGTTCCAGAAGGAGATGGAGGCAGAGCTCAACACCACTGTGAGAAACATAGAAGGCAAATGGAAATCACCAGAAATGGGTAAATCAATCTTGACACCTTGCCTCTGAAACTGAGAGTTAAGTGGTGTCCAGTTAAGGAGCTGATGTGTTCTCATAGCTGAGGGGGGGGTTGCAGTGGCAATGGAGTACTGTTTGAGACCTGTGGAAAGGTCTTAAAATGGCTATTCAGTTCCGCAGCAACGGGTACTTGGGTACCTTGAATGCATTTGTTTCATCCGTTCTGAGATTTTTGCTTTTGTTGTTTCTGAATCTCTAATTTCCTGTTACACTGTGATTTTTCTTTTTATGGTCAGCCCTCTTTTTTCCCCAGTGTCTCTGTAATTTCTGTTTTAAGTAATTTTCGCGTGTGTATTTAGAAGCCTTTCAAGCGGTTTGCAGTCTCTTTGCCCAGTGGCTCAGGATGCTATCAATGTTTGGAGCATGTTCTTGCTGAAAGGAATGGCATATGGTGGGTTACGATCCTAAGATCCCAAATCGACTGGGGAAAAGAGTCAGGAAAAATATTAATCCCCAAAGTGCTCATAATTATAAGTTGCATCAAGTGGTGAAACTGTGTAAAGGATTTATCCATTCTGGAGTTTATATACTGTTTTGGGTGCTGTAGATTGCTCTGGCATTTAAAGATTCGTTCTTTTTACCTAGTACAAAACATCTGGTGAAGTGTTCTTAGTTTTCTGCAGTATTGATGTAGTGCTTGTTTTAATGTAGGAACTTCATTTCCCGTGCAGCAGATTTAATGGTTTTGTTTGTGTTAGTGGTCAAACTTGATCTTTAATTCTGTGTTTGCAGTTAACAAAAAGCACTTACAGTACTACGTGCACCCAGTGCAGAGACTTTTGGTGCAGACTGGCTGTGGTAGATGTGATTGGCAATTGATCTGAACCTTTTATGAACTTTCTGTATGAAGTTAGTACAGAATGTATGAGATGTAGTTGTTTTTTTGTTTTTTTTCTCATTTAGATTTTATGTGGATCAAAGTTTATGAAACAGTTTGCCACACTTGTATTTTTTTTGTATGACTGTAAAGAAGAAGAGAATAAACTTTCCTTTGTACCATACCTGAGGTTCATCTCGAAGGAATTGAGCAGTTTCACCTGTAAATGAAATAATACAAGTAACGTGGTTGGTCAGGACATGGGAATAAACTGGGAGAGCTGCAGCTTAACATGCATAAATAGACTGAGGGGCTCTTGAGTCGGGCAACTTGGAGATGAGGGTTTGTTCTGGGCTGTATGCATGTTGTCCTTTTGGTGAGATGTTCTTACCGCTTTTCAATTTCACACAGGTACTTCTTCAAGCACTGGGCAGGCTGGATCTGCTACCACTTCAAAATACTATGATGACATTTACTTTGATTCTGATTCAGAAGATGAAGACAAAACGGGTAAGGGGCTGAGAGAGAAGACAGCATCTTCAGTGTGGTACTGTATCTCAGATCCAGTGGAATCCTTTCAGGGCATCAGAAGCTATTCCCCTTTTGGGGGCAGTTACCAGCCTATGTAGTCTCGACAAAGTTCATGCAACTTTATGATGTATCCCAATGTATGTAAGGTTTTTTAGTCCTTTGGGGTGGTCTATTCAGAGGAGGGGTAAACTAGATATTTGCAAGTTAGTTTACATTTATTGCAGGTATTTAAAATGAAAATTGAAAAAAATACTACTTTTTGATCAGCTGAGTAGAGAATCATCATATATCTAACCGATGGAACCTGTGCTTGCCTAAATCTCTATAGTTGTGCAAGATGTCCAGAAAAAAAGAAAACATCAGCAACGTCGGATTCTTACCAATGATGAGCTGCTATATGACCCAGAAGAAGACAGTCGAGACCAAGAGTGGGTAGACTCACAGAGGAGGAGGTAAGAGACTGTAAATAATTATAGGATGCTTACCATAAACTGAAAAATTCCAGTAGACATGCTATGAACGTATAGAAAAACCCTATACTGTCAAGTTCACTCAGTGCCTTAGAATTTATGGCATGGGGAATTTAAAAACTTGTAAAACTTCTGCATATATATATTGGAAATGGACTCTTTAAAGTGACTTTTAGCATTCTTTAAAGAATGCTAAAACATGTAGTTTTTCAAAATCAAAGCTTCCTTTACTAAGCCAGTCTATAGATCTTATAAAAATAACTGTGATGTTGATGAAAAATGTGTAATAGGAACAGTTCAAAACTGCTTTACTTGAGGTTTCTTGGAAGGGTGAAAAGTACTTGTTGTAGCAGAGGAGAGATGTAAGTCTGTTGAAAAGCACATCAGTGTATGTTACCAACAGAGATTGTTCTTGAGATACCTGTCTTCTCCAGGAAAATGATTATTGGGCACAAATCCACATCAAAAGTATGCACATCTCTGGGTGAAAATCTATACAAATGAAATGGAAAAATATTTGAGTGTGGTTTTTCTCCACTGTGCTTATATTTAGTTGTTTCAGTTAGTGAAAAGTTGTTGAGAAGGAGACAGGTATTACCAATGTATTTTAGTTTAAAAAATATTTGAGGGTCAAATTGATGGGCAAGGATGTGTAATTTCACTTTTTTTTTATCCTTCCTCACTTCATTCTGTAGATACCGTAATCAAAGAAGAGTGCTGCCGCCACAACAGACAAAACCTTCATCTGTTCCAAACAGTGATGCTGTTTTAAATTGTCCTGCTTGCATGACAACTTTATGCCTGGACTGTCAGAGGTAATTAGTGAACAATAAGAAGTCTTTCTGTAATGTCTCTCTTTGAGTCATTTGCAGTTTTAGTGTGTTCAACAATTTGATTAATTCTGTCTTGCAACATGGGGCTTATAAAGAGAAGATGGCTATATGTGAATCAGGCGTGTAGGTGAATACCAGTTTAAAAGAATGATGGTGATCAGTTTAACCTGCAACCATGGAGATGAAGAGGAACAAGGAAGGACTTTAGCGTAGTAGGTAAAGGAACGTGTTTAGAAAAATGGGACTAAACTGGAAGTTCATTTTGGATGTTGTTGGTGCCTCATCCCTTGAGGTATTCAAGACCAGGCTGGATGTGGCTCTGGGCAGCCTGGTCTAGTGTGACAACCCTGCACACATAGCAGGAGGGTTGAAAATAGATGATCGTTGTGGTCCTTTTCAGCCCAGGCCATTCTATGATTCTGTGCTATATATTTTTTTCTAGTTATGTTGGTTTGATGGTTAAAGGAATAGAGTTATTTCAACTATTATTTTCATGTTGAAGTGTCTGTTTTAGGACAGGGTTAAGCAAAATCAAGGCAGCACGTTATTTCTTGGTTTGAGTACCAGGAGTTGTGGTTTTGAGTATAGTTACGTTAAGTAGTATCTGGAAAGCATTTAGGTGTGAATTCATAGCTTGTTTTGCTGTCCTCCAGTGTTTCACTGCACTACAACCCTAATTACTATTGTTAACCTGGGCAGAAGAGGAGACTTTGCATTTTTGAGCAAAGGAAAAAGAAATTCTTTGTAGTGAGGAATAAACTGCCTCTAATTTATTGAGTACTTTTGCTGATTAAAGGTGAAATTCTCCAGCAGCCTGAAGTTATCTCAGTGCTGGGTGCTGTTTCTCACTCTGTTTCCTCTTTCCTTTGCTGGTTCTGGTACTCCTTGACTCTATTCTATAGTAAAGTATTTCAGTTTGCTAAGCTGACAGAAAACTGTCAGGCTTGTCTTCTGTGGGTTCAAAAAACTAAAACACCTCAGCATGCCATTAGACAAGCCTTGGAAGTCAAGACAGGACTTCTGCAGCCAACCATGCTGGTTTAGGCTACTCTGAAATTGCAGCTGGACAGATGTGCTGATGCAGACCTGAAGTTTGCTAAGTAATCCAGCTATGCAGTTGATATACAGTTGACTGCTGAAAAATATATTTTATTGTAGGCAGGATTTTTAAAATGTGTTGTGTGATTGTTTATCATACAGAATTTCAGGCTTGAAATGTTTTAGGTTATAAATACCAGTATTTGAGTCATTTGCGTTCACAACTTCAAGATTTTTGCCTACCTGTCATAAGCTCTGAATAGTCTGAATATGCATGATTGTGTAATACCAAGCTGTACTCCAGGGGTGCTTATTTCAGTGAGAACCAGTGTTTTTTTTTTTTTTTTTTTATGTTCGTTCCTGAAAAACAAGACAGACAGCTTCAATTATTTCTGTGATTTTTTTGTAGTTGGGACTGTTCTGTTTACAAAACTTCATATTTGTATGGCTTTCAGCCATTTGGCATGGCAGTTCCTATCTTTAATCTGATTTCCAGAGATGATGCCTTATTTCATGGAAGCAGAGTTTTACCAGTGGTATGACTTGCATTTTCTCTTCTTCTCCATAGACATGAATCTTACAAAACACAGTACAGGGCAATGTTTGTGATGAACTGCTTTGTTAACAAAGAGGAAATTCTGAAATACAGAAAGAAGATAAAGAAAAGAAATAAGAAAAGGAAGCACAGCGAGGAAACTACTCCTGTACAGTCAAATCAAGAAGAGGAGGAAGTGTATCATCCAGTATTATGTACTGAATGTTCAACTGAGGTGGCAGTGATGGATAAAGATGAAGTTTTTCACTTCTTCAATGTTCTAGCCAGCCACAGCTAATATGCAAAAGCAGAAAAAAAGTGCTCTGTTTAAGATTGTGTGAAGTATCAGAAATGCAGGCAGTGTCAGAAGTGTCTTTAAAAATGTGTTCTTTTAAATGTACGTTTTTATGAGAGAACTTCATAGTGGTTGGACTTCTGACGCTATTGCTGTATTCCTTTTTATGAAAGGAATACTGTTAACTGCTTGCATTTGAGAGTGATATTTTTTTACAGTCAGGTGGTTGCATTGTTGAGGATTTAATGTTTTGTAAATACAGTGTAAGATCTGTGTATTATGATCATTCCTTGTGTATGTACTGCCCATTACCTCAATATGTATTAGAACTACTGCTTAGAATAAATACTGTATAAGCTGGTTCTCTCTAGCTGCATTAATCATTTCTATGGAACTGTTAAACTTGGTGGTTCCCCATGAAGATTGTGGGCTCCTTTATGCTGGCATTTTTTTGTTGATTTGCACAAACATAGTTAAGATAAAGAAAGAATTGTCATTGTGTTTGGATTTGTGGCTCATTCATATCTCAAAAATGTAATTTTTTTATACAGACAGATTGGACGATTAGGTTGTGTCAACTTTGCTGGTGTGGGTGATTCTAACATGTGTCATTTAAATCAACATTTAATGCTTAGTAATGCAATTTGGAACTTTTATATAAAGAGGTATGAAGAAAAGAATCTGACAGGTTGTTTTGATTTTTTTTGTTGTTGTTGTTATTGCATAGATGTTGCAGCAGACAGAAGAAAGGACAGAGATGACATAGACTTTTTTTTTTTTTTTTTTCTTCCAATTTTTTTTTTTTTTTTTTTAAGTTTGTAAATCTGATGAACATTTTGGCCCTTTAAATACTAAATGCTGTAGGCCAGAGTCTGCTGGTTTGCCCACCAAAATTTGAGGATTTACATTGTGAGGAAGATAAATGACCAGAGTCTTATATTAGATGTATCTGGGATTAATGTGAAGGAATCTGTGAAAGTGATATAGCAAGCCAAGGTGGAGCAGGATGTAAAAAGGAACTGAAGGAAAAGAATCAGTAAGCTGTTTTAGGGTTTTGTCATTGCCTGAATAACAATTATGCAGAGGCCACAACTTGGACATGCTGGAAGCAAATTCCTTTTCTAGTCAAGTATCACAGTGCAGTGGACAATTTTCTGCAATGCATATTGGTGTGATCTGTGCCTCTTCTGGCACTTTTTCAGAGCTTTCTAAACACTCTTAAACCATCCTAAGCATCCTAAACTGTTGCATACTTATTAATTGCTTTTTTGGATATTGGCTATCTTCATGTGTGTTTTTTTGTTTTTTGTTTTGTTTGTTTTTAAAGGAAATTTGAGATTTATTTAACTTTTACAGAGGGAATTTAGTACAAATATCAATATTCACCTTTTTCTTTACAGTTTTCAAGGAAATAACTTGTTATTGATGATGGGGAAAATAGGAGCCATCAAAATTTTTGTCTTACATGCGTGCATTCTTGTAGAATTTGCATTAATGCAGACTGATTATACTTTCCAGAAAAAAAAAAAGTAAATCCTACTTTGAAAGCTATATAGGTTCACTGTTAGAAAGTTGCAACTTTTTTTTTTTTTTTTCTGGTAATTTCAGAAACGTAGCTGTGCTAGCATTAGGACAGATTTGAGCTTGAAAGAAGAGTAAATACTGTAATTGGTCTTTATTGTATCCAGAAGAATGCTGACTTCCCTAGTGGTATGGTGAACATGAATATCCTGAAATTACTGCTTGTTTCTCAGGAAGCAGCTTGGAATACCATGTGCATTTTTACCTTAATGTCTTGACTTCCTATTTTTGCATCAGCAGAAACTTCTTGATGAAGCACTGAACTATTGAGGTAGCTGCTGAACACTTCGTTAGTCAGGTTGGTGTATCTTTCTCTGCACGTCAAACCTGCAACTGAAACTGAGCTTTGTTTTGAAACATGGGATCTGCTTAAGATGAGATCTCTATATCATTTTCACTACCTGTGGCATGTTGTCGGAAATTATGCTATCTAAAGTGGGATAGACTATTATTACATGCTTTAAGACTGGAGTCATATATGGAAAATTTTGAATGTGAGAGCTATTCCTTAGTAACACTGTGAGGGAGCAGATGTAATAGAGACTGCACTCTGTGCTGTAGGGCATAGTGGCCTCAATGCAAACTGTCTTCACAGTCCAAGTAATGCATGAAAACTATGGAGCATAAGGGTAAGATCTTTGCACTAAGCTGCTGAAAACAGGAGAATGTGAGAATGTTGTTCAGGGAATAAAAGTCAGTGCAGGTGGTAGCAGGAAGAGCAGTAGTCAATGGCAATTCCTAAGCAGGATTAGGATGGAACAACTGGTGGAGGATGGGACACTACACAGAGGAATAGTATCCATTTTTTTCAAGGGACTAATAAACAACAGTTTCCTTCTAAGTATGCACCAAAGTGAAAAGGTGTAAAGGGCCTGGACAAACAGCTGGTGGATGTGGCAGGAAATTGTGAAGCTGGCATGCTTCTCAGCATTTCCTTCCTTCTTATCCCATGTTCTTGCTGCTGCTTTTTGCTCACTTGAATTGCAGCCCCTCTTCTTGTGGAGCATGGGAGCAGGTGAGATTGGGACATGTTTGCTCCATATTGATACTGCTCTTGCAGCTGTGAAAGGGAGTAGTGCTTTAGTTGTGCTAAAAGCTCCATGTGTCCTTGGATTTTGTGTTTATTTAAAAAGGCAGCTTTCATCATGGCTGCAGCTCTTTCAGGCAGTGTCAACAACACAAGACTCCTTCAGTATCAGTTACAAGAAGAAACATCTATCTTAGGTAGGGGCAACAGCTCCTGTAGCCAGTTATGTGGGGGTATTAATTGTATGAATATGCTCATTTCTTCTGGTGCTGAAATAAATTGGTCCAGATAAATCATGTCTGAATGTATTCTGACTGGATTAAATCCCATATCAGATCTTTCCGCATAAATTACTACAGAATTTGGTTGTCTCTGCCAGCTATTTTCTTTTGCGCAGTTATCTCCTGGAGCTGCGATTTGCAGCTCTGTAAGTAAGTAATGTGAGCACCCTCCTGTGACTATGTTTCCTTGCTTTCCATTGCAATAACAGCACTGGTTACGTTAGGTGTGAGGCAGCTGCAAGACTAGAATTGCACTAGAACTGACATCACCTAAAGCTGTTTTACTGAGCAGGATTATGGCAGAGGGCTGACAGTTTCTCATCTGTGGTGCGCACCTGGCATGTGTGTGAGGCTTCTCCTGGTGGCCTGGCTCCAGCGCACAGGGGTTGGTTTTACTTGGTTGGCTTAATTGGGATGCTTGATTTCCCCATATGTTGCTTTTCACTGGGTTTGTGTTCTAACTATTGCATTTGAAACCCAGTTGTCCATGTAAGCTGCCAATGGCTGTTAGAACTGTGTGGTCCCAGGCCAAACTCTCGGCCTTTGATAAGGAAAAAGTCAAAATAGCAGCTACAAGTTTCTAACACTAAAGTGTCTGGCCCTAAACAACTCTCAGAAGTGCAAAGTTAGCAACTCTCATGAAAAGAAGTTGATCTTTTGCCCTTCACTGTTTCTGTGGGGTCGATCTAGTCAGTCCAAGTCGACAGATTGTAAGTTCTCCTTTATCCGAGCAGTGGTTTTGAGTGGGCTTTGCCCTCTGAATACTGACAGTGTTGAAGCATTCTGCAGAACCCTCTAACACACTTCTGGTGGATCATATTGAGTGCCATCTTCAGGTGATCCCTAACATCCAGGATGTCCATTTAAATAAAACAGGATGAGAGAAAATTGTGTGCAGCGGTCTTCCAGATATGACTCAGATCTGCTCACATGGTGACGGGCAGTCGTGTGATGTGATGTGATGTGATCTAATCAGGAATAGCCTCGTACATACAGCTGATTTATTCAGTAGGGGAAAATCAGTGCTGCTATGGGGACTGTGAGAAGGGCTGGGTTTTGTAATGTGTTTGACACGAGCTTCTCCTGGGATCTGCACAGACTGTTTTGTACAAGAATGCGGGCAGCCTCACGGCCCCTGTATCCGACTCCAGCACCGACTCGCAGTGAGGGCGGAAGGGAGAGAGTACGGCTCCCTTACGCTCCCTCCGCCCTGCTGCCAGGGGACGTGCGCTGAAGCCTCGGCGCTGAATGTCCGCATCCCCCTTCGCCCGCTCCAGGACGCCGCCGACTGGCGCCCCGCCCGCCTCGCAGCGCCTCCATTTCAGGAGGCCGCAGCCCAGGGCCGGGCCTCGCGCGGCGGGGCCAGTCGGCAGAGACGGCGGGGGAGGGCGGGTCCCGGGCAGCCACCGCCCCCGTCTCCGATCGGCCTGGGCCCGGCGCAGGCTGGCGGCCGGCGGGGAGAGCGCGGTGCGCGCCATGGCGCTGGGCTCGGCCTGGAAGCAGATGTCGTGGCTGTACTACCAGTACCTGCTGGTCACCGCGCTCTACATGCTGGAACCTTGGGAGCGCACCGTCTTCAGTATCCTTCTGCCGGCGGCGCGTGGCGTGCTGGGCGGGGAGCTCTGGGACCGGGTGGGCTGTGAACGGTGTCCTGGGGCTGTAGCCGAGGCCGGCTGGGGCGGCGGGGCCCTGGGAGTGGTGCGCGGGGAGATGGCGGGGCTGCAGCCGGCGCGGGCGTAGCGCGGCCGGAGTCAGGGAAGAGCCCTAGTGTCGGCGTGTGCTTCTGTCGCAGGCATCTGGCCGCTCCGACTGCCTCTGCCCGGGGCCGGGTTTATATCCTGACATGCTTTCTCCTGCGCTTTGTTATTATTTATTACTATTATTATTATTATTTTTCTCCCGTAGAATTGCGATAGTTTTTTTCCCCCGACTCTTCAACTGGAGCCCCACTGTTTTTGCTCAGCACAGTTCTTTTGTGAATTTTATTTTGTTGTCTAGTAGAAAGTAAACGTGTGTGCTTCAAAACCTGGAGAGCTTTGGTTTGGGCTGCACTTTGTCACACGGTTTGTGTTAGAAGAGCATTTAATCCTTCAGCTGGTAAATTTGTTTGGTTCTTCTGGAGTGGAAGAACTGGATAGATTCTAATGTGGAGCCTTCTGTATGCAAATTGTTTAAAGGTGAGCTTCGTCAAGCAGCTCTGTCAGACTGGCACTGCGCTCTTCTAGGGGCTGTTATTTATCACAAGTGATATTCTTTGCAAGCATGGCTGTTTTGATCTCGAGTTAAAATGATGTCTCATGAATGACCCTGAGCCAGCTCCAGTTAATGCTGAGAGATACAAAGATAAACTAACAAAAGCATTAAAGCTGCTTTCAACCATCAAGAAGGGTTTAAGAGTGAAAAGCTGCTTTTCCTGGTCAGTTGTAAAGGAACTAGTTTCATTATATAAGAGTGGTTCATATATATATAAGAGTGGTTTCCCAGGTTACAGCTGGTTACAGGTTGCAGAGAGTTTTCTTGTGTACACTTGGTAAAAGTGGAGTCATTATTACTTTTTGTCTTTCTAATACTTACAGATGCACTGTGCATAGTTATAGAGGCAGTGGTTTTTAGTTTCAAAATACCATATTTCTAACTAGAATACCCTCATCTGTTTGTACTGTGTATCACTGAAAACATTTCATTTTTGCTTTCCTTACAATTAGGCTAGTTATAAATATATATGTTTTTTCTTTTTGTGTTAACCAGACAGCTTCTTAACTTGGGCGAGCCATTTAACTAATTGACAGTTTACTTACTTTATAAAGTGCTTGTTTTGCAGTGAAGTGATTGTTGCTCCACTTCAAATAATGCCCTGAGTGTCCCATGTATTGTTTGCAACATCAGATTGGCTACACTGTGCCTGTCTTCAGAGGGAATGCTGTCACTGCTGGTGGGCCAGGTCTGCCAGGCACTGTGCAAGGACCACATGGACAGAGGGCCTTGGAGCTGGCAGTGCAGAGACCTGCTGGGTGCATTTCCAGCCTCTTGTGTTCCAGAAGTGCTGGGTGCACTGATACTGGAATGTAGATCTATGGGTTGACCTTCATTTTAGTGTCTTGCATTGTGCAATCTTCTGGGACTAAAAATACACCCAGAAGCTGGTATGCTCTAATAAGCACCACATATACCTCTGCTCTATCTCGGGGAAGTCAGTCACAGAGCCTTTGTTGCACACATGCTATGGTAACTTCATTTCTCAAAGTTACGGAGCATGCACAGCTCCTCTGATTTCACCTGTGGAAACTGAGTACTGTTATCTGCGTTATCGTGCTTGTTGATCTTCAGAGCTTTATATAGTGTTTCTGAATCTCTGCGAGTTACTGTTGAGAGTAAAACTTTCGAATTTCTGATGTCTTAAACTTTGAATGGCCTAATCCTTGAATAGTCTGATGCTGTAGTTTCTGCAGATAAAGCCTTGACAATCCTGGAGTGTGACAAAGGTCTAGTTGTATGTTTACACTGTAAGCTGACTTCTTTGAGTTTCTGGTTTCCATTTGGAAAGTTCAGCTAAATGAAGGGATCATCTTAAGATTGCTTAGCAGATGGCTTCATGTGAGGTTTGTTTTGCAGCTCTGCCATAGTAAAATACCAGTGAGCATCTATTTATTTACATAAATTTACTCCAAATCATGCTGATCCTGTGAGGTGTTGTGACTGAAATGACTGGAAAGGTGTGTGTAACAATGTCACCCACATTTTTCATTACCCTTGCAGCCTTTTTTCCTTAAGTACTGTCAACACTTTTTAAATGGAGGTCCTTGTCTATGAGAAGAGGTCTGAGCTGATAGAGCAGCAAACCAAATAATGTAGTAACTTAAAGCCTAGGGAACACTGGCTTTATGGTTGCAGTACAGTTTTCATGCCAGATGTTTTGTGAACAATAAGTAGAATTTATTATGTCATTCTATTCCGATAAGTTGATATCAGAATTTAATGCTGTCTTCTTAATAGTGAGTAGGCTGTGCACAAGTAACAGCTCTTACTCAGTACAGGTATTCATATAATCCTTTTGTTTTTGCCTTTTTTTTTTTCCAGTGGTTGACTGTTCTGCCTGACTGATTGTGCTGGCTTCTGCAGGTATTGCTTAATACCTTGGAGGATGTATGCATAATTCATATATCCTCAGTGCCCGTTTTCAATTCCTCCTTCTCCCTTCCCATGCTTCAGTCTGTACTGTTGTGTCTATGATAAGGCAGTGGATATCTTGCAAAGCGTCCTGCTGTAATTCAGCTTATCACCTGCGTTCTGTTTTCTAATGTTCTATTGCTTCTTCCTACAGCTGTAACTGTTGAATACAGTTAGTACTTAGGATTTATAAATATAATGTTATGAGCTAGATAATAGAAAAATGGTAATGCTGTGCTTATATGACTTCTGATGTACTTTTGGTTTTAAATGCTTTCTTCCTTAACCGTAGTTCAGATTCAATGCTAGTTTCCATTGTTGGAATGGCACTGTACACGGGTTATGTGTTCATGCCTCAGCACATCATGGCAATATTGCACTACTTTGAAATTGTGCAGTGATGAAGAATGTATGTTGAAGAAGTAATCATGCTCTGAAATCTGGTCGACAAAGAAGATTGAACCTCTTAGTTTTAACAAGACTTCTACCGATGTTCAAAAGGGAAAGACACGATGATTCTGAAGACTAAGAAATGAGATCTGTAGAGCAGGGGCACGAGATGTCCCCTATGTTGTGTTAATTCCTTTTGATTTTACAAGATATGCCCTTGTATAGTAGTTTTGTCTACCTTAACATTGTGATTGTACTTTGATATCAGTATTTTCTTAACTTTGTGACAGTTTCGATATTGCACTGTGAAAGCTTTTCTTAATTGTAATTTTGAGTAAATCTTAATTGCCTTCTATTTTTAATCAGAAAATCATCTAATTAAATGGGGCTTAAAGCTTTTGCTATTGTATGGTATGTATTTGCCTGGGTATTTCTATCAATGCATTTTTGTAAGAAAATACATCTAGATTCATATTAGAGACATGGATATATTCGTCTAACACTACTTACACAAATTAGTTTGTACGACTGAACTCAGGTGTACTGTTTTCTTGTCCAGACTTTGTTCAACAGTATATTTGTGCATATCACCTGAATTTGGAATTAGCAATTATTTCAAGTTTCTGTGCTCTGTATGTTGGAGGAGATAGAGAGAAAGCACTGTAACAATGAAGGCTGCATTCTTTATGTTTGAAGAAATGCTGTGGTTATGGTCTTTTCATAGTGGGAACAAAAGCACTTTGCTGACGTAGGCCCACATAAAGCTTTGGGATAGTACTTTAAATCAACACTTTTTCTAACAACTGATTAAATTGTACTTTTACATAATGCTTTGTTATGTTCCATTGGTGATGGTTTTCTGGTAATTTTCACACAGCAGTGTAACAGCCTATGTTTTAAAGGGGTTTTCTATCGCTGCTAGCGTTCCAAATGTGTTCTCTCTACAAATGACCAAAATGTAGGGTTATAAATGGACTCGAGTTAAAACTACAGCAATAAGTAGCTGAAACCTTGACTGAAGTCCTGTCTTTTTTATTTAGTTTGTTTTTTTTTTTTTTAATAGGGATTTTTTTTTCAGTTTTGTATACTGAAATGTAAGATGGTGACAACCTAACTTTCTTAAGTGTTTTTTTTTTTAAATAAAACTTTAAAGCAGAGCTTTGCTGCAGAACTTTCTTTGAGCAGTTAGTGTGTTTCTGAATGTTGCTTACTTTTCTCAGACCTATAAAAAAATGAGAACTAGTACGTGACCAAAGAATTGTGATTTAGTGGCCCAGTAATAACATGTACTGTTACATTTTTTGTGCGACTTCTTTTATAATGAGGAATTCAGTTACACAACTAAACAGTTCTATAAATACACTGTCTTTTAGGTTTATATGGCTTTCTCAGATGCACACAGATGGAGCAAAAAAGCTTTTTTTCATTTAAGTACTTTATGCATCTCTAATGGAACTCTATCATCATGTTGGAACTATAAACAGTGGGCCTTCTTAGGTGAACCATAGCTTTACTGCCATTGGTAGAGGTCTCTCACTAAATTAGTGCCTTGCTTAAGGTGGAATTTCTTGTGAAAATTTCTTAAACTTTTAATTGCCATTTCACTTATCCCATGTCTGCCCAAGCAGTGGTGTTACTGATTTGTGGTGTTAGTCTCCCATGAGAGGCCCAAGCAGTGGTGTTACTGATTTGGTAAAGCTGGAGACAACAGGTGTGTAATCCTGTCTTTCCTTATTTGAAGTTGGAAGAGCAAACAGGCAGTTTTATTTTTAAAGTGCATCCACATGTGTGCATAGGTATTTAAAAAAATAAAAATGGAGATAATGAGTAGTTAACATTCTCTTTTTGAAGTAGTGTATTGTAAATTCGTGCTGCCCATGGGTTAAATTGGTACTGTGATGTTTCTTTGTGAACTACCATTGTATTTGAGGCAAATTACTGCTGAGAGAGGGTTTTAGTTGTTTGGGGTGGCTGGCGAGGGGGACGGGGAGGGATTACAGTAACAACAACAAGAAAAAGCTGTGCTGTAGCATTATGAATGCTAAAAATGATTTTTAATTGTGAAAGGATTTATATAAAAAAAAAAACCTTTTGATGTACTGACTTTTATTAGCTGTCTGGTTTTTTATTTTTATTTATTTATTTGTTTATTTATTTATTGAAACAGGGCAACCATAACCTTTAAACACTTGCATTATGTTAGTGTGGGCTTGATTGATATCATCCTTGGATTCAATTTGCTAATTTGAGGAATCTTTTTTAGCAGTATTTTTCAAATTATAAATCAGTAATTTCTTAGGAACTTTGGACTGTTCTTTTTGGCTCTAGATGCTTTGTTAAAGATGAAATTATTTCATTAACAAAATATTGTGTGTTTCTAGAGGTTTTTCAGGGTGATTTTTGTAAAGCTGATCTAAAGAAGAGGTGGATTAAGTACAATAATTATGAAGCAAAATGAGTGGTTGTTTTTTTTTTTTAAGTAAGGATATTGGTAGAAATTTAATTCATCATTAAATTTGAATAATAAATGAATCCTAAGGCTATTAAGTTGTTTCCCCTGAAACTACAGCAGTCTGCTTCAATGTCATATTAACTGGGGAATCAATTCCTTCATGTACATACTTTGAGCTTTTTCTTTGCAAGCTGAGGCACCTTATATTCCATTTGGAGGAAGCAGGTCAATTATACTTTTGTTTAAAAAAGAATGTTGTTAACCAAGTCATCCGTATTTTATATACAGATAGAAAAAATAATTGTGAGAAGTATCTAAGGGCTGCGTGTGGAAATCTGAGCCCTTGAAGTAGCTTTATGTTAGTCTTTTAACAACAATAGCTCCTGGGATTTAGCTGGAGTAGCTCAAAATGTGTTAACTCTTACAGTGCAGCTGATAACATCAGCTCTTGTCAGACAGCCCCCACCAGAGGCTGGCGTCCTGCCTACTGTGGTATATGCTGTGCCTGGGGCTCAGCTGCTCTCCTGCTGGTCTGCTCCAGAGTTGGCTGCACACCCCCATAGCTGGTGCAGTGTCTGGAAGCTGCAGGGATTTTCATTATAAACTCCTATGGTAAGAACTGCTGTAGCTGTAAGAGGAAACTTAGACACGAAATCTAGCTGTTCAGGGTCATGTGTTGTGATTGCATGTGTATGTGTATGCATGTCCCTGATCAGTCAGCTTTATAAAAACATACCCTCCTGGTGGATGATTTCTTCCTTCAGTTTCTTCCTCAAAGATACTTTTGTGAGGTGGGATTGGGCTGAGACTGGCAAGTCCCAGTTGTAATGTCTCTGGTGGCTCTGATAATTTTTCTTTGGGATTATTGTGTAGCACATAATAAGTTGTAGGTGTTATTTTGTTGTTGTTGTTGTTTTTAACTACTTTGTGAAGGAAGACTCAAGAATCCTAAAGCAATACTTTCTCACTGAAATTTAGCAAAAAAAAAAAAAAAACAACCAAAAAACAAAAAACAAACATTTGTTTGTGCATTCATTTAAACATTAAAAAGAAACTGGTGTGAAAGGACTGTCGTCCTATAGTCCTTAGAATCACAGAATATCCTGTGTTGGAAAGGGCCCACAGGGATCACCGAGTCCAACTCCTGGTTCCATACAGCACCACCCAAACCCAATATCTGAGAGCGGTGTCCAAATGCTCCTTGATCTCCAGCAGGTTGGGGATTGTGTCCACTGCCCTGGGCAGCCTGTTCCACGTGTTCCTCCCTCTGGTGAAGGACCTTTTCCTAACTTCCAGCCTCACCCTCCCCTGGCACAGCTCCATGCCGTTCCCTTAAGCCCTGTTGCTGTCATAGAGAGCGGAGCTCAGTGCTGCCCTCCACTCCCTATGAGGAGCTGCAGCTGCCATGAGACCTCCCTTCAGCAACTCTGCTCTGGGCTGAACATAGCACAGGACCTCAGATGCTCCTCATGTGTCTTCTACTAGAACTGTAGACCTTCCACTATCTTCATAGCCCTCCTTTGGATGGTCAAGTAGTTTTAAATCCCTCATACACTGGCACCCAAACCTGCAAGCAGTGCTCGAGGTGAGGCTGCACCATACAAGCAGAGCAGGACAACCCCTTCCATCACCCAGTGGCTGTGCTGGCCCTGTTTCACCTGGGGGTACAGCTGATTTTGGGCTGCCTGGGCATGCTGTTGGCTCAGATTCAGCTTGCTATCAGCCAGAGCCCCCTGATCACTTTCCTCGTGGGTGCTCTCTAATGTGCCCCAGATTGTACAAAGATCTGGAGTTGCCTCATGCCAGGTGTAGAATCCACCTGGATGAATATAAGTTGAATCTTAATTGTATAATGGGTGGGCATAGGATTACTGTAGATTAGTGCAACTAGTCTGATAGGATGTGCTGTGCTGTTTCTCTTGGGTGCAGTAAAGAAGCATGTGTTATAAATGCTGAACAAGGGATACCTGCTTCTGACTAGCAAAAAAAGATTGTATTGAGATTAACAAGCACAGCATGAAGAGATTTGATCCTGTGGTACTACTGGACTGTGAGCAAAGTTCTGAGGAGAAAGAAGTCATCCTTTAAAACACCGAAACAGCATGTTCTGGGGTTGGGACACCAATAACGTTTTTTTTTTTAATTGTCAGAAATTCCTTCTCATCAGATAATTTGCCCATGTTTTCTACAGCTGCTGTTGTGGGACAACAATTTCTTCCACTCTTGCCCATCCTAGCACCAGGGTTGTTTTTTCTTTTTCTTCTTTTCTTTTTTTTTTTGATTGTTTGCTTTAAAGATAGAAGCATAAAACTTTATATGTCATTTGCATTGTTTCTCTATTCAGTCTGCTGTGGTCAGACTTAGATAGAAGTATTAACTGAGCACAACTGCTGTCTCCCTTTCATCAGGATGATTTAAGGGGGAAAATCTAACATCGCAGTCCTGATCTGAATCAAGCTTCCTTTCCATGTAATGGGGATAAATGAAATTCTAGATGTGAAATGCCCTCTCTGGAGTTTCTGCAGAAGCTCTTCTGTTTTTCGTAACAAATTCAATATATGAAATTTAGTGTATCATTACAAGATTTTTCCACCCATCTAAACTGTCGTAGTGTAATTGAAGACTGAGGAATGATGACCATCCACACTCCCTGAGAGATTCAAGCCCTGATTCAATTTCTGAAGTGTCATTAAAGTCAAGCTTTTTCTTCACAGTATTTTTGCAATGACAGTAGGTGTATTTCAAATGTTACAAGTACTTACAGTAAAGCAGAATGGGTAATTACATTATACAATAGCTTATCACTAAATCCTACGTAAGATGCTGTGAGGCAATCTTGGCTGAAACTCAAGCTGTCCTGAGGTGGTGTTGCTGGCGAAACCCTTAGCAGTGCTTTGTGAATTCTGTCAGCCTATAGACTGTAGAGATCTGTGCTTGTTCACAGGGGGAGAGGCCTTACGAATATCAGGGACTCTGTTCTATATGTGCAGCAGTTCTTTATGTTCTGTTGTTGCTCATTTAGTACTATGTGACTCCAAATACCTGTAGGTCTTAGGGATTTTGATGTCTGTTAATGGCTTTTAATGTAAAGACATTCTACTTTCCTTTGCAGGGGGGATCCTCTGTTAATTACATTCCTTATTCTGGAGGAATTTTTAAATGTGTTACGGTGATTCTAATCTAAACTTGGCTCATTATGTGAAATCAAAGGGAAGGTGCATAGAGTGGAACTAATATAAAAGGAAAGAGGCTGAAAATGAAAATTTCATTTGCCCTTGGACAAGCATAAGGAGTGGATTGGATGAAAATTATTTTTAAAGGCTTTTGGTTTCTGTGAAACTTCAACTATTGCAGAATGGGTGTTTCTAGTATTTTGACAAATGTTAGAATTATTTCCCTCAGCATAAAGCATAACCTTGTTTTCAGATGGCTGTGTTGAAATTTTACATAATCCATTGCTGAAACTAAAGTTAAACCCCAAAATTTACCAAATGAAAATGTGAATTTGTGAATTTTTCATATAAATATGACAGTTACTGAATTAGGAACTTTAAGCTGCAGAAGTGTTGGTTTAAGGTGGCATTTTAGAGTGAAAGCCCAGTGTATTGCACTCTACTGTATTTAATCGTAATTATCAGATATTTTCCAAACTAGGGATTGAATTAGTGGATGGCTGTATGAAAATCTTTCTTGGTCATTAATCTTGTCTATCTGTCTTAGACCACAGAAGAAGGGGCCATACTTTGATGGTCTGTTGAATTCCTGGTATCTACTCAAACAGAATGGTGGTCGCCACTGAAAGATGAATGTGTACACTCAGAAGGGAGACAATTTCTGTGGAAATGAGGTTTTCCAGGTCAGAATGTGGCTGTAGGGTATGCCTGCCATGTGATTTTACCTTGTGCTGAGATTCAGAAGTACCCTGCAGGAGAATTTGTGCAGCACTGCATTTCCTTGGGAAGAGAATTGTATAAAGTCATCTCTATGCTGAAAAGAAGGGAAGTGTGTGAGAGAAATCCTGATCAAGCTGAAGCACACAGAGATGATGTCTCTCCTCTCTGCACTGTGCAGCATTGCCTACAAGCATCCATATGGCATATTGGTTTTCAGTACTGCTTCTGCTAAATGTGATGCGCACGTGTGTTCACAGTCATTCAGTTTTTTATCTTTGGGAAATCATAAGGCGTGCTCAGATGTATGGGTAGGCATAGTTCAAGGGTTTCATTCCTTATTCTTTTGGCTGGAAACTGTGATCTGGAGAGCAAATGCTATGCCTGTTGTTGGTCTGTAAGTTGATTGATGATGGCAGTATTTCTTTTAAAGCCAGCATCTATGCCTCCCATTGTTATATCAGTTTGTGAATGTCTTTACCTGTTGCAAGAAGCAGTTCAGTTGGGAAAACCTCTTTTGTCTGATATTTTAGCAACATCTGAACTCTTCATTCAGCTACTGATAAACCCTTTGAATTGTGCGTGAGATTGTTTAATACTGCTGTGTGCTTTCTCAGGTAATTTCAGGCTTATATTAGGACAGCAGACCTCAGATGGACATATTGCAAGAATTATTAAGGTCACAGGCCTACTTTTGCATGGGAAGAAAGCATATAAGGAGGCTATACAAGTGACCCAGAAAGCGCCTAGCCTTAATGATGTAACAGAAGCCAGCCACATATAAAGGTATGTGTTTGTCCCTGCTAGCAAATAGAAAAGAGCTGGTGGCAACTGGGGTTGCAAATGATGGCAGGGGCTTGAGAGCTCACAGATAAATCAATAATAGATCCAGAAGAAAGGTGAGAGAGAAAGTAGCAAAATAACTTTTGAGTTTGTGCATATAGAAAACAGAATTCAGCTTGTTTAGGGAATTGCTAGGCAGAATTGCCTGAGAAGCTGAGGATATATTGTATGTATTCATTTGTTTATGTCAACTAAGTTAACTCATAGGGTGACAGATTGAAAATACAGTGAAAGTGCTGAGATAGCAGTGATGATATGGTCCCAAGGTGATCTTTACATTTTATTTCTCTCAGTGATGTTATAAGTCAATAAAAAGTTATGGTTAGAAGGACCAATAAAAACAGAATAGAAAGCACTATTGTCTGAGCTTGAAATGAGGAAAAGGTCAGGAGAGGCAATGACTGCAGTATCTTACAGTCTGTTTCCTGTAAAAACTGAACAGCCCATCAGTTGAGCAGAATTTTATTCCTTCTCAGTTAGCTGTTTTCTGAATTGGTGTCTTATGGTCTTGGCTCTGATTTTTTCTGCTATCTGCTGGTTATCTGCTAGGCTCAGAAGTTGATTCACACTTGTCTACAGCCAGACTTTCGTAAATACTCAGTGTTGTTGTTATGAATGACTCTGCTATTAAGAAATCAGAATGTCTCATCTCCTTTTTCAGTAAAGTATTGGTTCCGGAAGAGAGTGGAAAGAAGAATCTGATTTCTACTAATTCACTTTCAAGCTGTTTTCTGTGGAACTTGAAAATAGCTTACTTATGAGAGCTGATTGTTCTCATGAAAGGCCTGAAAGAGAAAACCAAAGAAAGAGAGCCTGTTATTGCAGATGTTTTCTTTCTTTGTCATTATTACAGAATTTCTGTTGATGTTCTTTTTTGAATTCTTGAATGATGTGTGGTTTAAAGAAATTACTAAAAAGGAATACTTTGTTGTCTCACAGTCTTGGATTCTCATCAACAAAAAAACCCACATCAGAAAAAACATTTTTTTTATAGTATAAAAACACTTCAGTCAGAGATCAAACCTATACATTTTTTTTCTCCTTTTGCAGTAGGCAAAAGGAGCAGGAGGGTGCTTCTGCTGCTGCTGGAGACAAATTTTTTAGCATCTTTGAACTGTACTGGTTCCGAGAGCTCAACAAAAATAAGTACCTGTTCTACTTCTGTTGTCACTATGTCCAACCTAATGAGTAAGGGATGTGGTTAGTCTTGATAGCTCAAGTTAGCATCACCTTAACTTAAGTTGCAAACTCAATAATAGGGTCACTCATCTGGAGAAACTCAGCTACGAGTCCTTGTTTTCACATATAAATGAACTGGGAAGAGTATCAGGGAGACTGTATCTTCCTTTATAGCACATCTCAGGCTAAGTATCCCTCAAGCCACTCTGTGTGTTTTGTCCCACATGCACCAGCTTTCAGCTTTTCTTTACTCCTGAAAGAAAATTTTACTCTGGGAATAAATTTCCCATTGACAGCTTAGCTACTGTGGCAGGATAACAACATCTCATCCTTGCAACCCCTGCCAGCAGCTCAAAATGCAGTGACTTACATTTTCAGTGACAGCACTTAAGGAATTAGAGCTCACCTCTATGTTGTGGGTGGAGGTCTCCTTATAATGAACCTACTTGATGTACTGATATAACAAGGCAGGATATTAAGTGGATTGTGAACATCAAACTGCTATACTTTTAAAAGAGCTGCAAGTTTAAAGCCTCTAATTCAAGTAGGCCTCCTCAGGAAAGCATCAACAAAAGACATCTCAAGACACAATTGTTTTGTGCCCTAATGAGAATGCTTCTTGCCATTATGAGGCCAGTGAAACTGGGGATTTGCAGTAGTGCAAAGGAAGCAGCTGATTCCCCACATGTCCAGATGTGCTTTTTTTTGCAGAGCTCTGTTAGTAATACAAAAAGCAATGCACAGTTTTGAAGAGAGATCTTTGTGTTCTTTTGTTCTTTCTTGATAGAACTGTCTGCAGTTTTGGGAACAACAGTGTCTTCTGATCATTCTTGTCTTTGCACATCTGTCTTTTAGGATGATTTTCATATTAATCACATACTTACACAAACAGATAACCAGATAATCTGCTGTGGGGTGAGGCTCTATGATTTTCCTCATCTGTAACCACAGGCCTCATTCCATCTAAGCTTGTTCCTACCTGTCCTGTCCACTGTGTGTGAAGACTGTTTCTTTTCTCTTTGCGAAAGGTTTTACACCGCTGAAGACTGGAAGGGTGAGATGGGAATTTAACAACCTATGAGCTCAACTTCCCCAAATAATTTCTTAGAACTTTCTGAAACTCCTTACTAGAGCCTTCTGAAACTCCTTCTTTGAGCCTTCTGAAACTCTCAGCTGAGGCCTTATCAGCATCAAATAAAATGGAGAAAACGTATTGTGACAAACACATGAAATAATCCTGTTCGTACAGCCTTGCCTGATGTTTGCCTTTCTAACAGTGGCCTTATATTGACTTCCCATCTGATGGATATCCATTGTATTCCAATGCCATTAAGTGCTGTTAACTGACAGTTATTTTCTATCGTAAATTCATTCAGTTGGGCATTACTATTAAAATTCAGTATTCTACATTATGTTCCTATTCACTTTGTATCTTCTTCCAGATTGTTTCTCAAATTTATTTATTTATTTATTTATTTGACATCTAGTATTCTTGGAGTTCTCCCTACATTGTCATATTCAAATTTAACAAACAATTTGTTTATTCTGTTGTCCAAATTACTAACGAAAGCACGAAATGAGGTTGGAGGTGGTGCCACTGTCCATGAAATATCCTGTTTGATGCATACTTCCTTTTTGGCAGGGAGTTGTGGGTACACACCCCTTAGAACTGATGCTATTTGCACCCATTCTGTGGTAATTTGATTTAGTCTTTGCCTCTGCAGCTCGTTTATGAGAATGTCGTGTTCGGTAACATCAAAAGCTGAAACTGAGTTTTGCCCCCTTTTGCTTCTTCTGTATCCACAAGACCTGCTGGTCTGTAATGTAAGGAAATTTGATTGATTTGGTGTGATTTGTTCTCTAGTACTGTTAGTGGGTTTGTTAGATGTTATAATTTAGTCTAGTAGTTTTCTGGTAACTGAACTTGGCAGGTTTTTAATTTCCACCTTCTCTTTTTCCTCCTCTTGTTAGAGATGCAGTAGATTTTCCAGCTGCCAGAAGCTGCCTGTATTCTGAATTCTCCTGTATGTCATTAACACTACTGAGGTTAATTCCAGAGGTTGTAGAATTATTCTGGGACAAACAGCATTACGCCCAATGAGAATGAAAAAGATATCTAAATAACCTATTTGTCTAAATGGACCTTTTGAATTAAAAATTAAACTCATCTGCTTTTATTTCATTGATTTTATTTACTTTTCAAATGTATTTTTTTTTGAAATAGTTGAGTTACTCTGCTGTATGCATTTTTACCCCTTTTGTTGTTGATATGATGATCTGCATTCTGCCAATATTTCTAGTTAGTCTCCTATATGATGTAATTAAATAATTTGGACATGTGGCGTTTTCTGATAACTTTTATCTTCTTAATTCCCATTCCTATTCTAAATTTCCTGTCCCACTAACTGCTGAAGCATTCCTGTTAATGTTCTTTCCTAGTTGCATTTGACTTTGTCTTGCTATTTTCATTTTATCCCTAGACACTCCTCTATTACTTTATACTCATCTTTGGTACTATGACCCAGACTGTTTTCTGTCCACTTCCCCTTTTTATCTGATAAACAGCTTGCGATTTCCTGAATTACTTTCTTGCTACCTGTATTCTCCTTTTCTGCTTTAGAGCCACTTGAGCTCTTATTTTTATTTTAATTTCTTTGAGGAATGGCACCCTAATTTGTCTTTTCTTAAATTCAAAGTAAGAATTCAAAGTAAGAATTCAAACTAGGTATTCTGCTTACAAAGAATATCTTCAAGACAACATAATTACTGCTTTCAGTGCTTTGGTTGACCTTGCTGGGTAAGGTGTGTGTGTGATTTCACAGGAAGCCTCAGCTGCATAACTTGAGTAAATCCTTGGCATGGCATCTTCGTTTCTTTTCAGTTATCATAGTTACCACAGATCAGATTTAACTCCTGATCAGGCCCAGATCTCATGACTTTCTCAAAATAAGAGTGATTTTTAAAAAAAATTTTTTTTTCCTTTTTAATCTACCTGTTCCTCCAAAATAAACCCTGTCCATTCACTTGTGCATAGCATAGCAAACCATGCAGCCTATGGACCAATACATCTCCCTAGATGCTGTGCGTTCCATTTTATGCTCCCTTGGGACCATGGACAGCCCTTGAAATGTGCTGTTGATCCATGCCAGGTTATGGCAGGAGAAGAAGATGGGGAAGGGAAGAGATTCTTATCAGTTATTAAAAAGGTGAGAGTATGCGTCCTAAAGCCACTGAGTATGTAGCAAATGGGTCACATAGCCTCATCAGTTAAAAACTTCATCATTTCTTGCTCTCAACACTGCAACCACTAGGGTATGAAATATTGTTTAACACTCTTTTTCCTCTATGGGATGCTAGTCAGGCATCCTAACAAACACTTTACATGCAGTGTCCAAAGTAAAATGAAGCAGCTTAGAATTTCTGCGTATCATATCCAGAGCTATTAAAGCACATGTGCTATTATGGCAAGGTAAGATAACTTCTGATCAGATATATGATGCTTCCCAAGTCTCTTTACTTTCATTTAGAATGAAAGTGCAGCATAGCATTTAAAAATAAATAAACAGATAAATATTGGGAGCCCTTAATTAAATCAGCAGATTTCAAAAGGGACATTTGAGTGACCATGGAATGTGTTTGAGGATGGATAAGAAGAAAGCCCCTAGGGAAATACTACTCTTCTACTCCTTAAAATGCTGTCCTTTCCGGCAGATACGTTCACTTTGAGCTGGTGAACCTGGGTGAAGGCAGAGCCAGGGCTGAGATCTCCGGAGCTTGGATATTTTCTTTGTGAAGCAGTGAAAAACTGGAGATGGAAAATGGAAATAAGTACCCACCCAGGCTTTCTGATAGGCGTAATGAAGCTGGACAGAGGTTGAGTGGGCACATTATGTTAATGTAGCTCTTCTCTGAAGCTGAGAATGGAGCTTTGTGTGTTGAAGTGAGGAAAACTGCAGGTTGTCATAAATATTTGCAGAGTCTACAAATTCCACAGAATCCCTGGGTGCTTTTCTGATATTTACTGGTAAAAGGCCATTTTCCAAGGGGGGTAAAAATGTGGTGTAAGGTATATGGATTCAAGTAGCAGATAAGATTCTTTTTACACTTGGTCTTTTTATTTAGAAGATAGAATAAAAATTAGCAGCGTGATGGTGTACTACTACTCTTGTGTGTGTGATATAAAAATAACTCGTATTTTATCCAAAATAGACCTTTTTTTTACTGAGAGTTTTCCATGCTGCAAGAATTTTTCCTTCAGAATTTGATAAAGAAATAGTGCCTTTGCTGAGGACACCTGGAAAAAAAAAAGGAAAATAGTTATGACTGTATATATATATATCTGTATATGTATTTATATATATGAATGTATATAATAAATGATGCACAAGTAATTGCTCACCACTCCCTGACCAATGCCCAGCCAGATCCTGAGCAGTGGAAGAGAGAGAGATAAACTCCCACCCCCTTCAAAACTCCTTCTGCATGATGTCATATGGTATGGGATATTCCTTTGGCCAGTTTAAATCCGCTGTTCTAATTCTTTTCCCTCCTTGGGTCCTTTGCTGTGAATGGCTTTGGCTCTACACAACACTGCTTAGCATAGTTGCATAGCAGCAACTATAGACATTGGTGTGTTATCAACACTGTTTTAATCCTAGAACCAAAACAAGGCATCCATCATACAAGACACACTGAAGAAAACAATTCTGTCTCAGCTGAAACTAAGACAATCTCAGTGACAATAGCATAGCAACATAGCTGTGAGTAGAGGACAAGGTCTTTGTCTTGAGTTGGTGCTCTTAATTTCTTTTCTTCTAAATTACTTAGCTCTGTTCAATTTGTGCACAGATTAAGTAACAGGTACTAACAGTAGTAACTATCACTGTCAAAATGTTGAAAAGTTGCAATTCAAGTCAGAGGGCTCAATGTCACTGCTGTGCAAAGTATCCGGATTTCACCTGAACTGTTTAGAGAAAGCAGCTTTATGTTGCGCTGAGTGCAGTCTACTTAACATTTATTCATTCTCCCTCTGTGAATTGTACTTAACATTCAAACTTTAAACCAACTAAATCTGCTGAAGTAGAGCTAAGTATTTGTGGAAAAACAAGTGAAAATCTCTTCTCAAAGTGTATTTTTCTTGCACTGAGAGTGGATGGTTCTATAAAGTGAACTTAGCATTGATGAAGCGTGTGTTTGAAGGCTCTAATGCTGGAGATCTCTGTCCTCAAGGCAAATCAACAGAGAGCTCCTGATGCCGAACACTTGGCTAAACAGCTCAGCTCTGCATGAGACCAAGAACTGTGAAAGGCAGTATGCCTGTTTCATTTGACTCGTTGTCAACCATGAATTAGTGAATTCTGCATCCAGTATAATCTGGATGCAGATTATATCTGGATGCAGGACAAGGGAATCCCTTTCCTCAAGATTTCATAATCTTGAAAGGAAGTGTAACTCTTTTTGCCCAAATAGGATACCAAAGCACCAAAACAGAGAACCTATAGAGAACGTATTGTGCCTGAGACTCTTAAGAAACACAAGTCAATCCATGCCTATCACCTCTTGTCTATCCAGAGTGCAGATAGCCTGAGCTAGGACTGCTGGATGTCGTTCAGTCTGTAGCCAAAAAGTGTAGTTCCATGTGATGTTTGGATTTTTTTTTAAATGTCTTATTTAGGGCAGCCAGATATGTTGAATGTAAATGAAGAATAAAATAAAAACATATTTTCTGATTTAAGTCTATGAAGTCTTCATAGTGAGTATATCTTTGGCAAACTGTCTTGAAAGCTTCTTACAACTTAGATTGCACTTTAGGAGTCAGGGAGGTGGGTGGAAAAAGCCCTTTGCATTCTCTGAGAGAGGTTCCAGTAGGACCTGCTTCCAAGTAGCACTTGTTTCCATTTACTTCAAGATAATGTTTCAGTGCTCTCAAAGCCATAGGAAACCCCACCCTGTACTGAATCACCTTCGGCTTTCATTTTATCCCCCACTTAGTGTTCCTCCAGATGCAGCCCTACTTTCTGCTGACTCTGTTCTTGTGGTTAGAAGTTGGCACTGTGGAACGCAAACAACGTGCAGTGTTCAATTGTATGCCCTAGAAACATAGGGAGCAGGATTTCCAGTGCTTAACATCCTCTGCAGGTCAATTTACACTAATTTACTGGGGAACCTGGCAACAGTTGAGGAACCAGGAGGTAACCAGGAGTAACTGAGAAGGAAAAATATCACATATTTTTAATTTGTACAGACCTATACCAGTGATAGACACGATCTCTTTAAGCATAATGAAAATTTATCCTAGTACTGGATACTCAAGTTAGGTCTACACACTCTTTCCTTCTATTGATATTAATTCTTCCAGGTTTGGTAAAAACAACATGTTAAGCTGAGTATTCAAAACTTTCCTCCAGGGAAAAAAGCATTTCTAAAGGATGGAACAAATATTTGATAATTTGTGTATGTCTTTCCAGTGGGCTTTTTGGCTTTCATTAACCTGTAGAAATCCAATTATTTTTTAAAACAATGCACTTTCCTAATGTTAGTTTTGAAAATTTAGTTTCTACCTCCAAAAGGTAAGACCTTTTACAATACTCAGCTATACAGCTAATACAATGTTTATCTTGAGTCTTCACTGCCTCATTTTAGGTCCAAACAGACATTAATTAGAGGCATTATGCTCTCTACTGCTCCTAGATTTTTCATGTATTGCAGCTGGATTTTGTTTATACTGCAACCCAGTGCAAAGTGAGGCACACACAGCTCAGTTGCTACAAATAATCAAAATCTTTAATAAACAAAATGAGGTTAAATCCATTCTTTATTTAAGATGAAAAAGAAAGAAGTCTTTTCAGTCTTGCAAGCCTGCGGTTTCTATTTGCTTTATTTTCTTCTAATTATTTCACAACATTCTGGAGACACAATCCACATTTTTATGAAGATGAAGGTTGACAAGAGTGCTCTTTTCCATTATCCTTCCACTTGTGATCTGTGAGTGTTCCTCTTTTGCCTCTTTACTCACTCTTTTCCTTTTCTGTTCCTATTCTGTTAAATCTATGCCCTCATGGGTGATGCTGAAAATCTATTTCCTGGTACAGCTCATTTTTCTAAACCTTTGGTTGGTTTCACTTTTGCTTGTTTTAAGGAAGGCTTTTGAAACAAGTACATCAGTATTTTAGCTTATGGATATTATGGATAATATTCCTTCCACATTCCAGTTTCATTTTAACATGCCCTACAGAATAACAACTTTTCCTCCTTTCCCTGTTTGCTTACCCAGCTCCCTTTTAGCTTCCTCAATATCATCTGAGGATGTTGAGAAATGGTGACCTCAACACACTTGTGTTGTATTTATTTGGTGAGGGTGTTTCCATACTACAGCTGTAGATACTTTGGCCTGGAAAGAAATGTAGGGTGCTAGTTGTAGACCACCTTGTAGCTGAGCTGGTTTGCAAAGCAGACTTCGGCATGTTGGCCTGCCTTGATCTGCCGTGACGTTATTCCCGCAGATCTGCATTCCACAGATTTTGGATGATGAAGGAGGTTTCCCCTCTATGTCAGAAAAGGCCTGGACAACCAGATTGCTGACTCTTGTTGCTGAAAACATTTGGTATGAGGGCCGAGCAAATATCTACTCTTATAGCTTTGTACAAGCCCATATTAATCTACTTCACGGCATCCACAGCTCCATTCCTGCCCCTGTGCTGTCCCAGAAGGTGGTGGAGCCAAAGGAGAACACCTGCAGAGCAGCTGAGAGCAGCTTGGATTTTTTGAGAGCAATCAGTTGGAGGAAGGTGCAGCTGTGATTAGTTTTTAATAGGGAAACTGGATGACACCAGAAAAGAGCTTACAAGGGAGGGTCCCTCAGCTTTTTGTCAGGCTACCCTGACATTGACAAATCAGTAGTTTCAATGAAATGTGCTTTTCTGTTGATGTGGAGATGTGGGTTGGTTGTTTGTGCACCCGGACCACATGGAATTCTGCAGTCACAGCTGTGACTGGCCAAAGTCAGCATGAGTCAGGTTTGTGTCTAGTTACCATGCTCTAATTATATGGTGGCTTCATGCCTAGTCTAGGAGCTGTTTTATCTCACTGTTTCATTTTCAGTGTTCCAGCTACCCTTAGGCAATCCACACACTTACCTGCACAGGGATCACCAGCATGTGATGCAGTGCAAAGAGTGGATTGAATCTAAGCTGGCCGGAGCCCATGATTTTAGATGCTTACTAGCTTCTGAGCTCAACATGTAGGAACAATTAGCTCAGTAATTGTGAAATTCACAGTTTGTCCTACAGCTGATATTTTCTGGAGACAGACAGATGACACGTGCAAGCTTGTGTCTTGTCAGCATAATAACATATATGAGGTTATAGCAAAGCCAAGTGTACAAAATAGAATGTCACAATCAGCAACCAATTAATCTTGTAATGTAACAATGAACATACTGTTGCAAATATTTGCTGAATTGTGCCACAGTGAGATTAATTTGCTTGTATTAGAATACTGTTGCTTATATCAGTCTGGCATGAACAGAACAGCTTGTCTGAGAAAAGAGGACCACACCTGCCTAGGTGAGACTTTGGATGTTAGTTTGTACCTCTTCAATGAGACCCACAATGTCTTTCAAATGGTGGAAAAATAAGAATGACTTTTTGGGCAAATTCTTGGAGTGTACCCTAACAAATTTTTACTCTGATAAGGTCATTGCTATTTGTAGTCATCCCCATTCCCAGATTTTACTTGAAGTGCAGGAGATCAAAAGGGAGACAGTAGTCCACAATCTGCTAAATGGGATTTATTTCATGTAACTCCTGAGATCAAAATACATGCTGCTTAGAGAAAGATGCTGACTTTCTTGGGTTTCCAACAGTTCTTGCTCTTTCCTCTACATATGAAATGTTTCATTTCTGATCCAACTGCTAATTCTGTCAACTGAAATAATGCAACAAGACAGATAGGTCTAAATGACAGCAAATTGTTAAAATGTTGTGATCACTGAACTCTCGCACAGAAAAGGGAGGCTTAATTCCAGTGTTTCAAGGCTAGCATTGTCATGCTTCTGTCTTGATTGCACTCATAAAGATTCAAATGTTTTAAAATGGAGTATGACTGTTGTGACTCATGGCCCATCTATCATTTACCCTGAGGGGACTTAGTGATTAGACTGGGAACATGCTGAATGGATTTGCTTACTTGGAGTTGCTGCACCTATGAGAGTGAGCCTCTTCCTCCTCAAAATAATTTCTTACACATCATTCCTGTACAAAATCAGTCCATATTTGGGTGATTCAAATAATAAAAATAGCAATAGGGTCCTGAGGCAGCTGAACAGTGAATGCAGTTATGACTGAACTCCTCTTTGCTAATGTTCTGCCTAATATGGCATTTTTTGAAGAGAGTCCCACTGATAAAACTCCAGGAGGCGCCAAAAATTACATCTCAAAAATACATGAGAAGCAGCTTGCTACTTGCTCACCAGTAGGTTTGTCTAGATTACAGAGCTTGTCCAGAGTATTGATACATTGCAGCAAATAAATGAGAATTATGTTTCTCAAGATATGCTGGGAACAGAAGAGCGAGGCCTTAGGTGAGCACGTCTCCAATATTAGATCAGCTGCATGTGCTCAGTCATATGAGAGCTGAAAAAGAGCTCTTATATGTGTTGATAAAGGCTTTTTTTTTTTTTTTTTTTTGGCATTACAGCAAAACTGAATGCATTTTGGGATAGCAGGATTTGTGCTGGGCAGTTGCTTACGTTGAATGAAAGGCCGTGAGATGCAGTGCTAATGATGTTATTTCTTTGCTCAAATACCGCAGGTCTTTATTGTTTTCCCCTTTCTCCCTGAAAAAGTAAAAGCATTTGATCTGACCTTGAGTTTCTGCTCACTATGGCCTTCAAAATGGCCATCTCTTTGCTTGTGGACCTAACTTCATCACAATTATCTGCAGTTTTAATGCTATAGCAGTAGCACTGCTGGCATTGTTATAGCAACTGTGCATACTATCTGTCTATCTCAGAATATCCTGCACTATATCCCTGAAGCAAAATATTTTGTACTCTAGCAAGTACACAGAATTTGTGTTGTTTTAAAGGATCTATAAAAGTACCTTCTTTCTTAGGCAAAAGCCCCATCTCACTGCACTTGCTCTGTGCTTCCTGGATTTCTAACCATCTGTGACATCTGTCTAGAAATGCTAATACATTCCTTTTGTAATTGGAGCAAGGAGAACTGCATGTACTTCCCAGTATAGAGCAAGTAATTGATTTACACAGTGGCAGCAAAGAGCGTGGCCTCTCTCTCTCCTGGGATAGATGAGTGTAGCAAAATTATTGATGTTCTTAATTAAAGTTGGGCAAGGCCAAAGGAGAGGTAAACTTGTTCAGGGGAAGAGAGGTTGCACGGCCAAATATTTTACTGCGAGTTACTGGGGTAGAGCAGAAGTGATGTATCCCTGTGCTCTGAGGACGGAAGACCAGGAGGTTGTACAGTCCTTCCTAACTCTTCCCCTTCCTACAGCAGCCCAGGGAATAATTCTGTCTGCTCAGAGCCTCTGCTTTTTCCGCTGCTCTGAAGAAGCTTCCCAGCTGGTGGCTCTAGCTCTTCTAAGCACAACACAGCCCTCTGCTGTATGCAGGTGGGAAGGCTTACAATTTGGCTAGGCTGATTTTGCTAGACAATTTTTCAGATACAGCTTATGTGACATTGTCTTTCTGTTCCTTTCTTACCTCAGACTGGTATAGTGTTTGCATACGATATAAAGCTGGCAAATGTTTTGTTTGGCTTTCTTGAGGTAGCATGTAAAAATCAGTAAATCTCCTAAATTTCGCAGATGAGATCACTTCATCTACCAAGCTCCTCTACAAGGGCAAGCCCACAGCTGTGTGAACACAGGAGTGTCCGCACACCTGTTTTCATCTAGGGGAGAGGGGTGGGCCTCAGGACAGCTCACTTGATGCAGCACTTTGGTCAGGAACTCTAGCTCTGACTGCCTTTCAGCACAGGCTGCCCTGTATGTGTAGGGTATCCTTTATACAGAAAGCTCTTTTTTTTTTTCAAGCTGAACCAAAGTTTCTCAGGTGAAGGAGGCTGCGAAGTCTGCGGATTTCAATGTACAAAAGTTATTGTACCTCCAATGTTGTTTCTGGGAGAAGACATCCAGTGTAAGTACAACCTCTGCAGTATTACCATTAGTGTTGTCCCTGTACTAACAGATTTACAAATGCGTTTACAAATGTTTCGCTTCCTAATCTTCAGAGCAAAAGTAGCTCTCAAAGGCACTGCATGTTTATGATAGAAGCTCCTGACTATTTCTTGTCCTCATAGGGCTGAATGAGGACACCTTTTTTTGTCTGGTGAAAAAAAAGGATAGAGCATATGGAAAAATGAGTAGGATTTGAAAGACTCTTGAGTCCTTTGAAAAGTGCAGTGGTGGAATGTCTGCTGACTATGTTCTGCTTTTATCTGCTTATAATATTGTTTGGAAATCTGCACAAAAGCAGGGGTCAGACTAGGTGACCTGCAAAGGGTCCCTGTCAACTTCAGCATCTCTTTGATTAAGGGGCATCCATGCTAAAATTGATTTAAGGCAAGAGCAGAAAAAATACCCCTCCCTCCCCCCCCCCCCCCCAGGGATGCAGGCTGAAAAAGGTCAAAACCAAAGGAGAGAAAGCTTCTTGTTATTTGTTTGTTTCTTATAACGATGTTATCAAACAAAGTGCTGTATACAACTTGCAGAACCAAACACAGAATAGGAAACCCTGTTGTTAGAGAGAAATGAAGGGCTGGTTTCCAGCAAAGCAGATATATAATAACACTTTGCTCCTTCTTAAACAACACATGCAACTGTGCTTTCTTCCCAGTGTACGTTTGAGGCATACTGAACTCTTCTGTAATTCATTTCAACTGTAGCATCTCTGAAAGGTCACATCAACAGCAGGAAGTTGTATGAAGCTGGCAGCTTTTACATAGGACCAGCAGGGATATTTGGGGCTGGGATGAAATCTGCTTAGAAGTTTATGTGGGGCTTGCTTGTGTCGCTCTAGTGCTTGCAACTTTACTTCCACAAACATTCCTGTTTGGAGATTGAATATGTAAAGGATACCAAAACAAAACATAAAAACCTTCCCAAAACAGGAGAAGTTGAACCCTCAAATTGTTTACTAGTTCAGCGGGAAGCATAAGTAACTATTTACTTGTTCTTTCAAAACGATGTGCTTTGCTACATAAAAGGATTTAATAGCATGCAGTGTCTTCTCTCTGAATTATGCATGACTGTGGCAATCTACAGACTGCATGTGGTCCACACATGCTTCTGTTTCTTCAATTGCTCAAACATTGCCCCAAAAGCCAGACTTCTCCTCTGGCGCACGTCCAGGCTAGAGCTTGATCTGACATTTCTTACAGTATGGATGGACAGGAGGTAGGTGCTTCCAGGTCATCTGCAAACCTGCTGTTGCTGCTTTTCCTGATGGCAGGGTGAGCATCAGATCATCTCAGCAGGTGCTGTGCAAGCTGTGTCTGAGGGAGAGAGAAGATGAAATGTTTAGGCAGTGCTTGTGGTTGTAGGTGTGATTGAGTCATGAATGTATCTCAATAGGTGTGTGTGCAGGGGGAAGGATGGCTACAAGACCTTTGCAGCAGCAGTAGCCTGAAGCCTCTGCAGTGAGTGGAATCCCAGGAGAGGTCAGCTACTGAATTCTCCAGCAGTATAGCAAAACTCTGTCTAGAAAGACCTGGTTAGTGACTGGTTTGCAAAGGCAAGCTATCAAACTCAGTGTTTCCTGGGATCAACTGATTAGCTGTAAAATATAATTGGTAGCACTTCTGAATTTACATTGCAAGGATGATGCTGGACTTAAGTCCTGATAGGCACTCAAGTCCCCTTTTAGCCTGACCTCTACTTGGGACTTAGTTTGCTTGCAAGGATTGGAAGAGCTCTGTAAGGTCTTCAGTCCTGCTTATTGCTTTCAGTGATATAAATGAGTCGCTATGTACTATTGTAATCTAGATGCCATCAGAATAACTCATCAACAGACCTTGCTAGTCCTTGAGATCATTACTTAATCTTAGCTCCAGCCAAAGACGGACCTAAATTCAGATGTTGGCTCTCAGATCCTCCAGATCTAGGGAAAATTTGAAGCTGGGCATGAATTCTGGTGGTATGGTCTCATTTCCAGTCCTGTGACTTAGTAGACTCGGAATACAACTTCTGTAACTCTCAAAATATAGATTTTTCTTTTGTGTACCTGGAACACAGCAGTCAGACTGTTGCTAGATCCATCTGTTTCAAAGTCACCTGAGGTGGCCAGTAACAGATACAAGAAACTCCACTGGAATGGCTGGCTGAGGACCTTTTTGATCTTTACTTTAAAATTTTGAATGTTGAGAGCACACCGCCTCCCTGCATGATCTTTACCACAGAGCTCTTACTTTTCTTCCACTTTTCTTCACTGGTTTCAGTAGGACTAATTCAGCACTGTGGCTCTGTTCAGTGAACAATTCATCATCATGATGTACCTTCTTGTTCTATGCCTATGTTTAATTTCTGCGGCTTGCTGTTAAACATACAGAGTCTGTTTGCTTCGGCAGTGATACAATATCTGAAAGGGAGTTAGAGAGAATGAATCTCAGGCGTCAGTGCTTTTATAGCACCTCTCTGCTATGCTTCTGACTTTAAAAGTGTTTAGTGGCTTGATATGTGCAGTAAGTCTCTGTGCATAACCCCAGAGGCTATTGCCCAAATAATTGGACACAATCTTCTTCAGTATAACAATCAAACTAAAGAGAGTTGTGATTTAGCAGCTGTCCTGACACAAATTCATTTTAGTATAATGATGACAGAAAATGTCCTGATTTTCTACAATTAAAAGAAAACTGAGAGCAGCTTTAGACTGCATCAGGCAGATCTAATTGATACTGCTTTAAAAAAAAAAAAAGAAGTGTAATTCCACTTCATGCACATACTGAAAAAGGAGAACTTCTCCCATAAAAAGAGGATGTTAACAGCTGAGCAATCTCTGTAAAGATGGCGCAAATAAGACTGGCAAAAAACACTGCTATTAACTCTCTGAATAAACTTATCCTAAGATCTGAATTACTTACATTGTTGCCATATTATTTTATTTAGCTGTGATCCACTTTTAATGCTTTAGTTATAGCGTATCTTGTCAGAAATTCTTCTTACTCTTAATAAATGTGAAAAGAAATTGTTTTCAACCATGCCAACAAAAACAAGATTAAGCCGAATTTCGTGGAAAATGCTATTAACTCCTGTCAACAACTGCTGGCTGTTCATGCAAGATAATAGATACCCTCCCTGGATTGTTTTTAACTTGCTTTAGATATGTATTTTGTAAAATAAAAAGGGATTTCAGCTTGTGGTATTTTTCAGCTTCTGTTTGCATTGGTTACTGTAATTTCTGTTTCCTTTATTAGGAGAAGAATCAGATCTTTGGTTAAACCTAGACATGTGTTCCTGAATACCTGCTCACAGCTTGAGGGGATTCTAGCAGTGGTTTTGACAAGAAAAACCATTATTCATCATGCCTCATTTAGCAGGCATCAAATTTTACATTTTCCCTCTGCCAGCTATTCACTCTCCCCCCCCTTCTCATCAGTCAAATACAATTAATATCACCTTAGCTGACTGTTCACTTTGATTATACAGTCTAGCACTATTACTGGTTTTCTTTCTTGACATTAACAAACCATGAACAATGATTTATAACCAAGTTAAAACAATGTTGCTGGCGTGTCTATGTACCTGATCTTCTCTTTCCTACTCCAAATATCTTTCCTTGCCAGCCTTAGTATTCCTGACCACCTTTTACAGTGAATTCCTTTCTGCTGTCAGCTCTTCTGTACGACCCCTTATTGACTGCCATTCAGAGAAGATTCTTTTTTTTAAGATTTCTTTGTCCTCCCTTTTGATGTACCTTCCTTGTAAGTTCATGATGTGGACTCTGACCTCTGAAATAACATCTTCTGTGACATTTCATCAACACTGTGTACTGTATTAGTTCAACAGAGTCCTTCAGCCGATGTTCCCCACTGCTCAAACAATAACAAAAGGAAAATTGAGAGTCTGGAATAGCTAGTTGCTGGTACTAAATGAACCAATTTGCTGGGCCACCTGCTGGTAACCATCTTACAGCTTCTTCAAATACACGTTTTAACTGAACACTGCAAGTGCTTCTAAAGTATTTGGATAGCCACTCGGCATGAATCAGTGCTGAGAGATCATTGCTGGGATCACAGAAATCAGAGGCAGGAAAGGCCTGAAGGATTCTGGGTGGGTTACGTCCCTTGCCCGTAGGGAGGTTAGTAAGGGCTGACAGGTTCTGCCTCAGGTTCTGTCCCATCGTGCTCTCAGTGTCCTGCCATGCACTCCTTTCTGTGAGTTACTTGGATTTTAGAAGCAATGATTCTTACTATGGAATATACAAAAAGTGTATCCAAACCTTTTAGTGAAAGTCTAGGAAGAACGTTACACTATCTCTGTTAGTGTAGAATGTGAGACAAGTGAGGAACTTGTCATGCTGCACTCCTGAACAGAGTTTTGCATAATTGTTGTGGAGGCCTGTCAGGTAACTGGGAACGTTGGAGCCATGTATCAATTTTCGACTGATAACTTCTTAATCTGACATCTGCACTGTATTCTGGCAGTTGGCAATGCTGTGCGCTCACGGGGTTTCACATCACACTGTGGCACTGGGGGCAGTGTAACAGATAGGAGTTCTTCATAAACAGTCTCCATGGAACCCACGTCCTTCTATCTTCCAGAATTCTTGCTGCAGAAGTCACATCACTCCACTGATATTTATTTATTAAAATCCAGTCAATTTGCTCTAACTGCATACCAACTGGTGAAAATGGCGAATTTCAATTGCTGCAAGAAATCATTGTGTTTTGTAATTGTATATGCTGCTGCAGTTATCAAAGGTGAGCAAGGGTGATGTCTTGACCTATAATAATGGCAACGTATACTAGAAACTTTAAATCAAGCTGTGCTTCTGTGCCTGCTCTGAATTGATTTTAAACTTTATTTCTACAATGCAACTTGTTTATGTAACTATTCCACCCTTCTCCACTCCAAGTTTCTCAAGCTGTTAACTGTTTTAAAAGTAAAATTGTTTTTGGACATTTTTAATTTTTATTTCCATAGCTCATCCATCCTTTCAATTGCTACTGCATTGCTGTTCTTGTCAGTAGACTGTTACTTAAATAGGAGTTTTAGTGATCTTGTAGTTAGCATTAAATGCAATCTATCTATCTAATATATCTAATATATTGCATTTAATATAATATTAATCTAATATATCATATATTACGAGAGGAATTTGTTCTTGTCTTTTGAGTTGAGGCTTTAAGGATGTAGCTGGTGTTTTCCCCTGTTTTGACCCAAGGAATGTTTAAGTATTGCTTGAAAAACGGACCAGTTCTAATAAAGAGTTATTGGTAACATCCTAACTCTGAATACTGCATATGTGTGAGTCTGAACTCTCAGGGGAAGTGTGGGAAGCTGTACTGGAATTCCTCGTGCTGTAGGTGAAAATGGCGGCTACAGAGGTGCTTCAGGGAGGACTCAGTTGGCTTCTTTTTTCTGGAGAGAGCTGAAGGTTGTGAATCCAGACCAGAGGGGAGAGTCCTACCCTACACGGCAAATTACCATGGTCATGGAACTCTGGCTTCATTGTCCCTGCTTTGCATTTTCTGTTACTGTTTCTATCTTGAGATGTCCATCTCAAGACTTGCAGGTCCATGTATGCTCTAAGGAAGGCAGAAGCCATGGGCTTCTGTGGAATAGAATTGCATAAATGCAGTGTCCTGGTCTCATATCATAGACCAATCTGACAGTAAATGATGGTACCACCAGAGCCAGCATAAAACATCAGGTAAATCTGTAACTTCCTGCAAAGTAGAGATGCTTTAGAGTAACACCCATATCTCTGTTGAGTTTATCTTCATGCTCTGAAGTAGCTGCAGATGTTCTACAGAGTCTGAAATCTGCAGGGTCCCATTCATGCTTCCTGACTAACACCTGCATACCTTGTAAGGAAGTAGCAGTGACCTATGACCCGCTCTGACTGCTCTTCCACTGTGTTACTAGGGAGTGCTGAGAAACTAAATAACTTGTTGCCCAAATTCTTGGTTAGTCTATCACTCATCATTTGATTATTTTAATTTTATGAATTCCTGGAGGCCAGAGCGAGGATTGGGATCTCACTGTGCTAGATGTTACACACAACATTGCTAGACATGAAGAAAGAGACTTGCCCTGCAGGTCTTTCAATCTGCATGCAAGAAGATTGAAGATAAGAGAAAAGGAAATATGCAGATATAATCATCAGATGATAAGCAGTGAATGTCACATTAGTTCCACATTAGACTCTTTCCCTTGTTTTCTTGTTGTATCCCTTACTGCTACCACCAAAGATAAGAGGTAAAGAAAGAAGAACTCCTGTTAATATATCTTACCTATGGCTTAAGAGCAACTGGTATCTTGTAGGTCTCTAGTTATTACAGTGTTTTTTTCCTTAACATTTATTATTATTATAAGTGTTAGCATTAACAATGGCATTTCTTACTTTTATGGTGCCTGAGAACTGACAGAGCCATATTGGGAAGACGCTCTATAAACAAAGGAATACTTCCATTTCATAGTTGATTCAGCAGCCCTTTTCTCAGCAACACAGAAAAAAAACAAGAGTGCTTTAAAAAAAAAAAAAAAAACAACAAATACACACAAATAAACCTCAGTGATTATAATATCTGGTTAAATAAGTATTTTCTTAAGCTCCAACCCTCTTAAGGGACAGCAGAATTTTGTGGTCTGGAGAAATCTGTATTTTCCAACTTTGTAGCTATGTAACAATTTCTTTATGCAGACATCAGTATGCTTCCCTGAAGATTATGCTTCTCTTAAGTGAAGTACATCAGTCAGCTGGCCATACGTGAGTCATGTATGAAAGAGGGAAGCCTTCTGTCATGTCTGCATCTGGCACTTGCCATAATACGAAGTAGGAAGAAAGGAAGAATTCATCCACTGAAGTCAGTGCAAAACTCACCGCACTCCGGATGGGGTTTCAAGACATATATACTGTGATATGCAAGCCTCTGGCTGCTCTCAGATGGTACCACCTGCAGAAATTTTCCCTTTTGCCCTACGTGAAGAAGGTCTTAAATGTAATTTAGGTTTATTGTTCATTGAAATGTTAGTCCTAGAAGCAAACCTAACACCAGGGTCCCAAACTGTAATGATGATTAAAGCACTGCCTCTGAAATAAGGAAGGAAAGGAAACTTTCCTCTCAAAAGCTGTATAAGAGGTTCAGTGATAACCTTCTCCTGAGACGGATTTCATATAGCCTCATCACTAGCAGAACCACAACTTCTGCCCTTTGCTTTTTCAGAGTTTATAAATATATATACATATATATATATATAAATAGTCTCACATTTTCTTCCTTATCTTACTACAGCACAGTTCTTGAGTTCCTCCGTTCCTCAGTTTTTGAGCTTTCCTTGACACCTATTGCTATCACCAAGTTGCATGTTTGAAATGATCTGAAGACTTATTCTTCAGCACGATCTGATTTCAGGAAACAGTGATCTCAAGGCGTTTTCAGGAATCGCACCATTTTCCCTATTCTCATTTCAGCTTTTCGCAGCAGGCACTAGATGGTGCTATGTTGCTGAGTTTTACTTCAGAAAATACTTTTAGTCTGCTTTGTAGCACATGAAGAATAGGACCTCTCACATTTGAAACGTGTATATGAAAAAGATCTCTTTCTAACACTGAACTTGAAATTTTGTCAGTGCTGGGCTAGCTCCAAATCTGAAATTAATTCCTGCCCAGTCTGCTTCTTTCCTTTTCTTTTAAAAATGGAGCTGCCATAGCTGTATTTCCTTGGTCTATGTGTAGTATGTTTCTCTCATCAGAGACCTAAGGTTGCTAACAACTGCAGTAATAGAATATTTAATTATTTAATCACTTCCTGTAATTCTCCATCTTTCCTCCCTCCTTACACCATCTCATTTTTCTTAATTCTTCAAATATTAGTTAAGAATATGAAGAAAAGAAACAACAGCTCTGTTTAAAACAATGTGTTGTATTTTTCAACAATAAAAATATGAATTAAAATGGAATTAATTATTTCTAAAGAAAGAAATCAATACTGTCTGCTGCAAAAACAGTACAGGCAGCCTTTTCAGTACGATGCATAGAATGCCATACCAGGGCAGTACAGACAGGCTTTTCAACCCCTCTTTCCCCCCTCTCCCCTCCCCCCCATTCCAATTTTGCTGCTTAAGTAACGGAGCTTTGTCCTGAAATGTGTCTGCATTTCTCCTCCTGAGCTTTCCTGGTGTGAGTTTTGCCGATTGTATCACTGAGAGTAGACGGCTTTAATTGACCCAGGCTATTCCTAGCCTCCCCTTTTTTACACTGAAATACTGTGCTTTGCTGTTGTGTTAAGGTTCCACTGAAGGAGAGTAGGAGAGACACTGGTTTGTGTTCAGCTCAGACCAGCTTGGGACAGTGGCTGTACTTGGGGGTGCAGATGTGGCCCTGTGTCCAGCTGATGAAGAAGAGAGGGAGATGAAGGGTTTACCCAGTACTCTGCCAGACCTCCTATGTGTCTCACCTCACTGGTGGCTGGCTCTGTGCTCCAGCTGCAGGGATGGGGTAATGGGGCAGCTTGGGGAGCCCATCAGTTCTCCAGGAGATGTCTGGGAACTGACTAGGAGGGGGACCTGAAGGATGTGTGCAGAGCCAGGTGTGGGGCAGAGCTTAGCGTTTGGGTGTAAAGGGCTGGTGGAATTTTTCCAGCCAGTTCTATAACAGACTTTATGAGGTTTTAGAAGACATAAGGGATGATGTTGCAGAACAGATATAGTGAAGTCCACTCTCTGATTCCATTCAATCTGAAGATGAGATTGAGCTTTGAAAAAGAGTCTTTACACACACACACACACACACACAAGGGTCTCTAAGAATCCGAACTTACAGACAGAAGTACCTGTCTTCAGCTGTCTCCAGGGTTTGTTCAAAGATTTGCTTTTGTGTATGCGATCGAAAGCTGAGTGTATCTCTAGTGAACGAGCAAGCAAAATGAAATATGGGTCTCAAATGGAGAGTTTGGAAGATCTGAGTCTGCCTCTACTCCAAATCCAGAGAAAATGTGATAACTCAGTTTGAGAGGTAAGAGGTTTCAGGGCCAGATTTCATTCCTCCAGATTTTCTCCCTCCATCTTTCTTTCCATTTTTATTTCTATTTAGGATGAATGCTTGCGAAACATAATGTAATCTTCTGCTGCTGAAGTTACATGGAAGATCTAAAATATCAATCAAGAGGAATATTTTCTCATTACTACTGACTGAGGTTACAAACAGTGTTTGGAAAAAAGACACTGAAGTGGTCTCATCACAGAAGTTTGGTAAAATGTATTGCAGTATGACTGCTGTATTAAGGATGGAAAAGACGGAATTTTCTGTGACAGAAACTGTGTGTGAGCTTGAGGTGCCCTCAGAATTACTCAGGCAAAATTCAGCTGAACTGTATATTTCAAAAACTGAGATGGGGAAAAAAAGCAGTACACATTAGTCTCTCATCTGTAGGAAAATAGTTAAAATGACAACAAAGACAAGAAAACCTACATTTCAATTTCAATACATCTATTTGAATTATGGCTATTTGGTACTTTTGAGAATAAATTGCATTTGAAATGGAATCTTTCTAATGACTTATCTTTCAGGCAGGTATTGTGCACACCTTTTTAATGCATTTTACATGTTTGGAGGGGGGGAAGAAAAAAGATGAATTATGAAGAAGTTAAGAGGAAAATAATTTCAGGAGGTAATGGATGAGCTCTGTCTGGAAGATTAATCAAGGCAGTTGCAAGAGAGTGCCAAAAGCATAACTGAAGTAGAACTAAATATCTGATTGTAATTAAAACTTTAGCCTTCTAATGGCTCCATGAAAGATATTTTAATAAACGTGAAATGCACTTTCTAAATGGCACGCTAACTTTTAATGACTTGGGTGTTTTGTTTGATTAGTAACCTGGACTGTTAAATTAAAGCCAACTGCAAATGCATGATAAAATATTGATGGTTTCAGGCAAATGAATTGGGGGAGTTATGCTTGACAGATTTTTGGTATCATTAAGGATTTTAACTGGTGGAAAATATATTTTGCTGGTGCTTAAAGATAGTTAAAGAGGATCTCGTCATTTATATGCCCTAGTTTTAATTTTACAGTAATAATGGGAAAAAAATCTGAATTATTCACAGATGGTCGGTCAAGAGAGGTCACTTAATTTAAAAAGTGTTATTTTAATTACACCTGTTTCTCATTTCCGGCATAGAAAATTAAATATTTGGTAGTATTTGGTTATTTCTTTTCTTAGAATGCCTGGAGCCTTCTTGAGGCTTCAGTGTGTGCTCTGTGAGTGTTAAAGAAGGAAGACTGACATGGTAGAAAGATTTTTATTGTTTCTAGTATAAGAAGCTTTACTGGAAGTTAATTAAATTAAAAAAAAAAACACCATAATGGTGTCTGCAGGTAGAAAAAGAAACACGTGGGATTTCCAAATGAAGTGGGGATGGCCCTAGAACTCAAACTCTTTCAAAAACAGATCTATTGTATTATCAAAATGCATCAGTATTTCCAGTGTTTTCACGTTATTGAAGAAGAAAGATTCAAAGGGCTGTGGTAAAACTGGTAAAAGTTTATGTGGTTTCTGTTCTCATATCGTCATAGAATGGGTTCTGATTTTATTGTGTGTTAGGCTTTGCAAGTGCCGAAGCAATAATCAGAGTAAAATCATACTTCCACTGAACTTGTCAGGGATGCTCCCAGGGGTTGTTTTTTCCTAAAGCTGCCACTGGCTTTGTTACATCTTTATCTCCTCTCTTTTTGGTTTCTGCTCCCTGTGTCCAGGCAGCTTCTCACCATCTTGCTGCTCCTCAGGGCAGCCCTCTTTTTCTCCTAAGGTCTGCAACAGCAGCTCTGCTTCATTCTTTTTCTGATTTTCCTCCTAGGTGAAGGTGGTCAGCTGACAGCAAAATAGTAGGAGGTATAAAGACTTGTTGTTTGGCTGAAGCCACATGATAATATTGTGGTTGGTTCTCATAGAAGTGTTACTATGGGCTTCCCAGCAGTTCATACCTGTGTTCAGACCAAATTAGTTTGTGATAAGAGGGAATCTCAGAACATGGCCTTTACTGATTCTCTCTGAGTGTGTCTGAGGCAGAAGTTGGAGAAGAAAGGCCAAGGAGAAACAGTGTAAATAAAGGTAAAAGTAGTCAGCTGCTGTCTAGAATAGAATATCATGAGACTGTCTGAGCTATCTTATGATGCCACCTAGAAGTAATAGTAAAATATTGAGAGTGCTTAGAGGGAAGCTCTAGGTCCATGATCGCTTTGAGCAGAAAGCAGAAACCTATTACAACCATTATGTGAATGTCTAATGGCTTCCTAGCCTTAGGCAGAAGGTTGCATGGCTCAGTAGACTCTGAACTGGATTGCAGTGTCTTTCAACTAATATAAATTATCCTTAGAAGAGTGGACTTCTGACACACAACAAAACATGAAACCCAGAGAAAGCCAGTACAGCTGTGTGTCTGTTTCCAAGAAGTTTAACTGGTGCAGGTATCCTTTGCCATTAGAGAAATCTCCGAACTCTGAAACTGTGATGGTTGTTCTTCAGTATTTCATGTTATGTTCCAGTTGTTTTGTTTCTTCATGTGCAGTAGACGTCATCTAATCCAATAGGCATCTCAGATTAATTTTATGCATGTGAATATTTCAACTAGAGCATTTGCAAAATTAGTACCTTGGAGTGCAAATGGTTCAGAGCCATCTTCTCACTGAGTCATGCGCAATACTGAGCACACTGCCAGGGCACAACCAATAAATTAACTCCCTAGAGACTCCCATTTGTCAGAGAAAAAAGCATCCATGTTCAATAAAAGATTCTGTCACTCTGTTGCTGTCTGCAGCTCTTTTGGATTTATATATTTAGCTGATGATGAGCCATTCAGTATGATGGGTGTGATGTGTCTTTCCAGTTGGACAGGATGACCACAAATGTTATTAAATTCCACCAGTCTGCTGATGGAAGACAAAATCTGTTCCCACATAGTATCAGTACCAGCATAGGAGATAATGCAATATTTATTTATGTACAGGAGGCCGTAGATAAAGTTCCCATATTGTGAGCCTTGTGAAATGCTGAACACACATAAATGATGTACCAACTTTATCCTGGCAGGACTGGCAGATACAAAAACCATGGTATTCCTAACTGACTCAGTTTTACTGTCATACAAATGGCCTAGTATATAATGTAAAAACACATTTGAGTCAGTGAATGCCCATTTTTGAGTGTAGTCAGATGGATTTCTACTGTGGAGGCCCCTGTTTGATGTCTAAATTTGCCTCCCACACTCTCTTGATATCAGCATGCTTGGAAGAAAGCCTTGATTTAAGCTGTTTATGGAGGTTCCATGCTCGCTTGCACAAATCTTCTGACACTCAGCCAAGAAGCTGGCTTTATTCATCACTAGGATGAGAGAAAAACACTTTAAAAATGATTTTCATAAAAACCCACAGAGCAAGTGGGAAGTGGAGTTCCTAATTGTTGATTTCAGCTGGTGGAACGTAGCCATGTGGCTCTCTCATATTTCTTCAGCTGAGGAGGTGGATTTCTAACTCTTCTCTTTGAATAGCTCATCTGGATTTTTTAAAACAGCCTGTGCAACTTCTCAAAACTAGATAGGTACCCACCTCCCTAGCAAAAATGGGGGAGACCCATAAGGCCAGTTTGGCAGGAGCAGCCAGACTTTGGTAAATGCAGCCATTCCTGGATTCAGCAAGGATCAGCTGGAGCAAATCCCACCCGAGGAATTTTTGATGCCTTTTGCACCTATGAATTTCATTTCCCTTAGTGTAATTGTTAAACTAAGTACTTTTTTTTTTTTCTTTTTTTTTTTTTTTCTCTCCTAATGTGCTTTATTGAAATGTTGATAGGATTTAAATTCATGGTATTATGTGCTCAGTACTTCCTGCTCTGTTCTCCTAGAAGTATTTTTTTCCTCTTTTATTTCTCCTGATTTTCTTTTTAACCCTTTTGTATTTTCACTCTTTTTATCCTTGTCTGTGCTTAGGCCATTTGTTCTGAATTAGAATAAGGAAATGGTAAATCCTGTAAGTCCTGGCTTATCCTTCTAACTACTGGGTTTTCTTTTCTGCCTGAGCAGGAGTGCCTTTACATGCCATTATATTTAGCTCTCAGTTTCTGGAGAAAGGAAAAGGAAGGAGGCTTACATCTAGTCACATCATAACACACCTAAAGTGCTTATAACAAATGGTGCCAGTCTTGTTAGTGTTTGCTTGTTGAGCTTTGTATTCAGTCTCTCACTTTGCTATGTAATTTATATGAATTTCTAATTGTGACCTTTTATCCATTTTTCCCATCTTCCCCACCTGCTCCTAACATATGTTCCTCTCCAGCTAGGCTCCTCTTCATTTTCAAACTGCTGAATATTTTCCTCTTTAATTTTAGCATTTTTTCTTTTGCCCTTAACAGGTTTTTCTCTCTCTTCCTCTTATTTCCTGTGTTCTGATCACTCTTTGCCAAAGTATTATATCATCTTCATCTTACTTGTTCTCATATGGATGTGGCTGCTCAGTCTTCCAGTTCTCCAAAGTCCTCCCACATTTGGTTTGCTGCTAAATGCCCTATGTTCATTCCCTCTGTGTCATCTACACACAAAGAATCGGTTAAGCTCTGCAGCCTTCATCTTAAAGAAAAAGAGAAAAGTGAGGGGAAGATGGATCAAAGCCTGGGGCTTTGGAGACTGCCACAGGGGGGTGGTGCTGGGTTGTATCATGCTGGCTATGATGTGGGGAGCTGTGTTCCCTGTCCTTAGAATCACAGAATCATAAAGGTTGGAGAAGATCTCTAAGATCTAGTCCAACCTCCCACCTACCATCAATATTTACCCACTAAACACCATGTCCACAAGTACCACTTCTTTATATTTTTCTTGAACACCTCCAGAGACAGTTCTTTAGCCCTCGCTGCCTAGAGGTACCCAAATGTACCAATGTAGGACATGGATGCTGCAATGGAATTTAACACAAATGCTGGTGATGTGATAAGCATCACCTCCAGACATTTTGTGTTGTTCTGTCTAGAAATCTTGTAAAGAATTAGAGCCAGCCACCAAAGTTCAAGTAGCAATGGAGTCTTTGCTGCTTGTGCTTCTTAAATAGCAAAGACTGTGCGTGGTAGAATGAGCAGGCGCTATCCTTCATGGGTCAGTTTCATTTCTGTACTTATGCAATTCTCCTTTCTTGTTACCCTAGCTGAAGGCAAATTCGGGAAACATGTTAATAAATGGTGCTATTTAGTAGCTATCGTCATGATGAGAATATTCTTAAGAGACAGTCTTATGTTAGTAGATATGTTCCCAAAACCAAGTTTTGACCCACAGCACAGGCTGCACAGAGATCTGCATTAGAGTGCATGCATCAGGATACCCCAGGACTTCTGCAGTGCATCCACTCACCTATTGAAGAAATTGAAGGTTGTTTTTGCCAGTGAAGATATCTGGACACAGAGAAGGCAGTGTCTGAGGCCTGGTAAGGGCTGTAAAGACAGCTAATGAAGCCAGAAACTGCCTTCTGCAGTGAGACAGAGCTTTAACCTCCTGCCACTCTGCTCCGTGTTATATGACTGGAACTGGGAAATACAGTTCAGTATCTTGTCAAAATTCTTGTGTAGTGCTCCTATTGAAGCCACTTTGAATGTGTAGTTCTTAGTAGGATTTAAACAAAACAAACAAACAAACAAACACAAAACTACAATGGAATGAAAAATGTTCTGTCACATTCCAGGTTACAAACTGTAGCTGGAGTAACAAAAGGTCACTTTGCCATTCAGCATCCATTTCCTATTCCTTTGAAGTCCAGAATTTACTAGGAAGAAAACCAAGATATTTCAAAGTTTTACATCAGTGTGGTGAGGCAGAGACATAAATACATGAGTAACATAAGTGATTATCTGGTGCTGCCTTTGCTGCCAAACAAAATGTGGCCCACTCTTGTTCTCCCCATGCCTGTGCCCTCTGCAGAGCTGTTTCTGTCTGGCCCTCTGTAGTGTACCTTTTATACAGGGGTGCATCTCTGAAGTGTGTAGAGAAGGGAAAAAAGCCTTTTCTTGGCATCTCCTTTGTTATGTAGCTTTCCTTTGCTTGGGAGGATTAGAAAATATTTCATCATCTATTCCCTGTCCCCTTTCTCTGTTCTCTCTCTCCCCCACTTGTCATATCATGAAAAGAGAGGAAATACCTAGAAAAAGATGTTTGCCATTCACAGTCAGAAGAAAAGAATAAGGTAGGCTGCAGTTTCTTGAAAGGTAATTTCGTTTGCCAAGCTGCTCTTGTAATCAGATAGGAGCATATGGAAACAAACAGGCAACCAAGCTTTCTCTGCTCATGGCTGGCAAGGAAAATGCTATTAAGATTATCACAGACTCTTTTCTAAGGGATTGATATCGGCTTGCACTGAAGATGTTATGCCACGGCCGTCTTGCGACACACACAGCCCTGAAAACTGGAAACGATGCGGCCCTCGTGCTGCAGGGGGCAATGCAGCCCAACCCAACCTGGCCCTGTAGCCGCTGCTATAATCAACTATTTCTGACAACAAAGGCCAAAATTGTGCTCGCGGTCTGGGGATGGTGATTCTGAATTCTAGTGCAAGGATCAGTCTCCTTTGTGCGGTGATTACACATTGTATGAAAAATCCTTCATCAGCCACTGAGACACGTCCATGGTGTGAAGCAGAGCTGTCTGCTCCCTGCTGCAGGTGGGCTTGGCTTGGGGGAAGAACGGGGCTGCGCTGCACAGTGGCTGCCCTGAGCAGCTGTGTTGTTGGGATCCTTCAGGTGCTTCTGCACGGCGCCAGCAGTAGCAAACAGCAGTGCAAAAGGAGGGCCTGGAAATCTGGTGTGGTGGTTTTTCCTTCAAACACGAGTTCTTTTACGAGCCAAAAGGAAAGGTATTTGGCAGACAAGCTTGTATGTATAAGCAACATTGCTGAAAGTCGTCGTGCTGGGTCCCCCATATTGGTCTTCCAATTGGGTCCTTCCTCCGGGTGGTCATAAACTTGTGCAGGAGTAGCAGCTGAAGAGCTGGTGCAGAGAGGCACTTAAAGCCCAATGTTTTTCCATTTAGACCCTGACATACTTGATGCAATACAGTAGAGAAGTATCTTCACATGCTTCAGGTCTGAGACATACATAGTTTGGGGTGATTGGGGATGGTTTAGTAATTCTCAGGATCAAAATGGTGATGCGCAGCAGCCATGTTGCCGTCACCTCTCCTGTTTGCAGAATGGGGTGTATGGATAGCAGGCTCAATGCTCTGCAGCACAGCTTGAGGAAGCAGAGAAAGCTAGTAGGGGAGAGAGACACTTCCTGTGGGGACAGGAAATGTAGTGCTGGCTATGAGCTGATATATTGGGTGTGGCTTAGTGTCCATCGATTAGAGACTGGAAATGGGATGTGGAAGATGGTCAGAAAGGCTTGCTTAGCTGTTGTGTCCAGCTTGTCTGCCTCTGCGTTGTCAGCCACTCTAGACTGTGCTGCAATGATCTTGACACTGCTCTAGTCCAGAGCCACCATGGGGATCATCAGGCCAACCATGCTTTCCAGCAGCTTATGATGTGGGTTCCCCAGTGATGCTCAGTAACTGTTATTGCTTGTTTCTGTTCCTGAGTACTGCAGGGGTTTCTTAGGGGTATCCTGATGTCCAAACTGATGAGAGAGAGTGCCTGAAGCCCAGCTCACCATTGCTCCTACAAGTGAGAACAAAGAAAGTACAGGTCAAGATTTTAACATCCATAAAAGTCATTGCCTAGACTTCATTGTGAGTATCACGGGACAAGCTCTGTATGAGGCTGGAGGCCTTTTCTGATGGATAGTATGCTGCTAATGTAGGTGTTTTGAACTGGTGCAAGTCGGGTGCTGGGGTCAGGAGGACCCTGTGCCTTTGGCTGCTGCCTTTGGCATGAGGCAACTGTGTAGAGCTCTCTGGCACATCTGGTACTATAAGTTCAATGAACAGCAGAGCTTATTGCACTTAAATTGCCATGAAATTGTGTCTTATGGTGAGGTTCTCCCTTGTCAAAGTGTAAAGATTGGTCCAAAGATAGTCCTGCAGTTATGGTATGTACAAAGTATCTCCAGTGCAGATTCTCTGACACTTAATTATTCAGTTTTGTTCCCACTAGAAACGTTCCATAGCGGAAGCAGTTAAGTTGTGTCAGATTTAGTTAAAAGCAAACAACAGGTTCGATATTACTGGCAGGAAGCAGAACTGATAGATATAGACAGCACAGCATGTCAACCACATCACCTGGATAGCTGGATTGAAAATGAATAGCAGATGTTCTTGTTAGGATGCTTAATATGCAGCACAACCCAAATATTAGCAGAGATGAAATCTAACATTTGAGCAAGTAGGAGGCTAGCAACATAGTGCGCTTATTTGCAATAATCAAGCAATGTAGAAGACTAAAAAGTCAAGATTTATGGTGCTTCTTAGAGTTGCAGAACTTGTCTAATGGATAGCTAAGAAACACTGTTTTTTAAAATCAGGAAATGAATGTATTTGTTTCTTGTTCTGTATGAGGAAGGAAAAAAAAAAAAAAAAAAAGAGCAGCAATGCTTAGAGCTTGGATAACCTTGGATTCCTTGGGCAACTCGTTTGTAATATACAATTTGTAGTAAGCCAGTTTGCTGGGCCCTTGTCATTGAAAAGCTCACTGCTCCCATCTAAACTTTTCACAAGTCTGTGGAAGTTCCTACAAAGGAGAAAGTGTTAGATATCCAAAGTTAGATTCAGTAATGAGTCAATGATATTACTGTAAAACTGCTAGCTTAAAAAGTTAATGATTAAAAAAAGGGCTTTAGGAAGAATCTGTATTCCCAAACTCCCTGTGCTGGGAAGCATTGCTGTCTGGGGCACCCTGTGCAGATAAGTGTCTTCCTGCCCCAATAGGGTAGTCAATCCCACCCCCTGCCAAGCACTCCAGCCCAGGAAAGGCAGCTCACCTCCCTGCCTGATGTGCCCAGTTCTCTGTTGAGAAGCAGCAGATCAGGCTTCAGGGGGTTTCTGCTTTGGGTTTTATAAATTACTGTCCTCCCTGCACAGTTCTGGGAAAGTGGGGCTTTCTGTTTTTTGTAGCTGCTCTAGATACAATTTTATTATTAATCACATCAAGGGAGGCTCATAGGTTTTTAGGGCTAGAAGAGACTATTACTGTAATGTAGTTTAGAAAATTTCTTCCGCAGTGTTTTTGTGTTTTGTCAAAAAGAAAAATGGTATTTGTTTTTCCATGCCCTTAGGCCTTAAGGTTTAATTTATTTTTCATAAAGCAAACAAAAAACACAGAATGGTAATTACCATAGAATAGGTAAAAAAGATATCTTCATTTGTTGAATTGTCTAAATTTCTAGAATCATTATATATTTTTTTTAAATATAAAAATAAAAATCTATGGTAATTCTAAATGGGAAAGAAGAAAACCCTTCTAGTAAAAACATAGACAAACCCTTTAACTGTGATGCCAGGAAAGCCCAGGGACAGGGCAGTGGGCACCCCCAAAGCTGAGTTTTAATACATCTGAATAACAAGTTGAAATGCAGCATGGAGGAATTCTACTCACATTTCTGAGAAGCTAAACTTTCAGCTATTTTTGATGTTCAGCTCTCAGGACTTGTTTAATATTCAACACTGGTTTCATCATCAAAGAAATTGAGGCAAAATTAAAAATTCTTTTCCTGGGCCTGTTATTTTCACAGCTTCTACTTCCTTTCAATTTTGATACCGCCATCCATTCTGATAAAAGAAAATGAAGTGTGAGGAACAAGGCAGGCAGGAAGGAGACAGAAGTAGAAGTGCTTTTCAGCACTGACTTCACCTCTGCAGAAGTTTATAATAAGGTGTCTGCAGATCACTCCCTGCTGAAAGCTCTAACAAATAACACCCTTGCTCTCAGAAAGTGAATTAAACCAGTACTGCAGTGCACTGCTGCTGCGAGTGCCGCGGCACGCTGTGATCTGCTAGCAATCAGTCTCTTGTCTAGTGCTGTGGAATGGCTCTCTGCTTCTTCCTATCGAGCTTGTATGACTTTTGTGCTGTTTTCATGTGTGTCAGTCTCCCCACCCCAAAAGCTTTTTGTGGGAAGCAAATGCTTCCAAAAGCTCGTTATGCTTTTTAAATAGGCTCCTGGGGCTGGCTCCTAGGATTCAAAAGAAAACTCTTTTCAAGGAGCAGGGCTTGCAAGAGCATCCTCTTTCCCCAGATGAATGGGTGAAGGGGGAGCCTGGCAGGTGCAGGCACCCCCAAGGGCAGTGTGAAGATAGTGCATGGTTCTTGAGGGAGACACTGAAGCTCTGCATTACAGTCATGAGTTAGAGTCAGCACTGGCTACTTCTCCGATTTCCAGTGTGATCTTGAGCAGGTTAATCTGTCACTCACATGCAGTTTTCAGAAACTACGCAGGGGACATGACACTGAGCTCTTTACCTCGTGGTCTTTGTGCTGCATCCATGTGGTCCTGAAGCACTGTGGTACCCAGTACTCCTGGATTTCCCTCATGGGAACTCAGCGTGTGCTGCTGTACAGCTGCGCCCACAGGAAGGGGATGAAATGGAAGGTTTGCTGTGATGAAAGGAAAATTGAATGAATTTGGGATAATGCTCTAGACTTCAGTGAGCTGTTGAATACAGAAAATCAATGTTAATTCAACATGATAGCTTAGTTTTTAAACCTACTTGTTAACGTGTGAAGGCCTGTAATCACTTTTTGACTCCAGACAGGCCAGGATCTGAAACATTGCTAGTGCACTAGAAAACTAGTGAGGTACTCTGCTTTTCTGTAACTCCAAAAGAGTTTGGCAGAATGTTAAATAGAATTTGCCTCAGAACAAATCTTTGGACAAGGTGCTCTCTGGGTTAAGAATCTCCTCCTATGGTCCCACGCTCCTTGGTACCATGATGACCATCCCTGCCAGGCATCATGGCATGGCTGTACTGGCTGACAGTGCTGTTGAGTCCTTTTTGTTGTTATTGCATGCTAGCAATTAAAAACTGCCTTTGTGATTGGGATGTGTATTCCTACTCTCCATGACTATCAGCAGTTTTACAAATAGTGTTCTTTACATGATACTGCTTTTTGCATAAGAAAAAGTGCTTTGATTTACATAGTCTCTGGAGGGACTGCAAACAAAACCTGTAGTCTGATTGTTTTTCCTGTCATTATCTATTTTTCTGAGGACTTCTTGCATGTCATTTGCCAGTATAACCTGATAATTTATTGGAATTAATAGACATGAGTTTACTAGCAGCAGAACATAAGGAGCATTCACTGTTCTGGTGACCCTTGTCTTATGTTCCTCAAATAGCTGGTGCAGCCTGGCTGTGGCTTAGGATCCTCCAGAGCTTCAGGCAAGATGAAAGGCTGTGCAGCTGCCCAGAGGGGTGTGTTAGGTCTCCTTTCATGTGATCCATCATGGGAATGGGCCCAGATGCACCTTCCTGTGGTTAAAAAGGGAAATACTTGTAAAGCTATGTAGACATTATCATATCTCATATATGTGAAAGGGTCAGCACCTGTAGCCCTTGTGGAACTGATGTCTGCAGGAACTTTGACAGCCACGTTAATTGAGTTTTGTGGTTTTCAACCTTCCCTTGCTAACGTTGTTAATGCCATGCAGAAATCTGAATGCAGTGGAGTCTCCAGCAAGGGACTGAAAATTGGTGCTCCCGTGCCATTCCAGTAGGCTGTGGTGGGATGTCCAGAGCTTGAGTCCCTGTCCTTCATCCTAGTACTTTGTCAGCTGGGCAAGAGGCTGTTGGCCTTGCTCTGAGCTGCATGATGCTGTGTGGGAGCCAGTTACATGCCAGAGGTTGCTGTCCCTCAGAGCTGAGTTCCAGTAGGTTCCATTTCCTGTTGGCTTTCCTTGAGATGCTTCCACTTGGCATGAGTTCCTCAGAGACAAGGACTTGGTTAATTGGCTGAAATGGATGGAGAGGTTCCAGCTCTGAAAGGGATGCTGCAAAACTGGCTTCTCGTTTCTTTCTTCCTCAAATTTAAACTCCTTAAAAACAAATCCCTTCGCTCTCCAAATAAGCTCTTTACTTCTGCCTTTCAACCCTAAATAGCTTAGCATATAAGTAGCTTCTTTTTGAAAAAAGTCAACGCTGTCTGTGTTTCTGTGATCAGATGCTCAGAGTGAATTTCAGTCTAATCCTAGTTTTGAAATTGATTCAGCTCAATGACCTTGGGCAAGTTACTTAACCTCTCTGTGCCCCAGTTTTTCCATTTGTAAAATAGAGAAAAGAATACTCTTGTGAGCTGGGTAAGCATGTCCTGAAGCTTAATACAGATATGCCCATTTTTAAAGGGCCTCGAGCTCTACAGCTGGAAGCATCGTGCAAGGACAGAACAAGCTTCTTGTTGGGAGCTTTGTCTCCTGGCCCTCTCCGTGCACTGGGCTCATGTTCCAGAAGAAGCGGAGACATTAAACAAAACATCAACACAAGGTTTGTACTTGCGAGGAACTGGGAGATCATATCTTGATTCCACCTCTGCTTGGATCTACAGAAGAGCAGAATCACTTTGCCCCTGTTAGGCACAGTGGAAGATGAAATGTCATCTGTACTTGACCCTACTGATTTCCAGCCCTATTCGGTTTGAAACACGACGTGTGCAGGCTGGAGGAATTCTGGAAGCAAAGTGGAAGTGTTGACATGCCCGTTTGCATACTAATACACCCCGAATGCCATTATTTTTCCAGCTTCCACAGCTGTGTTATGACTGTACTAGATCTGAATTCTAAAAACCAGCCAAAAGGTTTGTTTGCATGTATATGTGCACTGAGGTTTAGCAAGCAAAACTGGAAAGCTTTCTAGTTGTCACAGTTGTGGTGGTGATGGTGGTGTTTTTCTAAAACTCAGCACACTTTTGTGCTTATGTTAAAAATTACGGATCAGCTGTATTTTAACAAATGTCTGTTCCCTGAATTTATGCAGTTGATGGTCTCTGAGATAGTTTGAAAGGTTTCCCCCTCTGTATTGTAACTGGGATTTCTTCCATAGATTATTTTCTTTTTAAAATAGAAACAGTGTTTTATCTTTGTATCTTTGTCTTCTGTAAAAGATAAAAATCTATAGTAATTCTTTTCTATGTAGGCTGTTCTATTTTTCCCGTAAAACACTCTTGCAAATAAGTCTGCAGATCTTTCAACACAATGCCTGAAGCATCACACATGATAAATCCTTCCCTAGTCTCAGCTTTCTGTAACCTTCCCCATTCCTCACAATGACACACACTTTCTCTCATTCATCTTTTATTACAATTCAATATTGTGCTTGAATATAATTAGTTTGTATGCAGTGTTCCCTTCCCCCTCCCTTTTTTTCTTTTTTTTTTTTTTAATTTGAAAAGGACAAACTACTTGTTCCCATGCACTTTCATCTGAAAATTCAGTGTTATAGGTTCCAATATATTTACACAACAGGTACAGAAAGATATTGGGAAAAGAAGAAATATTTTTAACATCATAAACCTCTAGCAAAAATATGTATGTAATAGAATCTGGTACTGTGGCATTACACACATTACAACTGTCACTGTGACTTACAGCCTTAGTTTAGCTGAAAGAAAATCTATAACCCTAGAAATGCAACAATGTCCGAGTCACAGTTCAGAGTAATAAATGTTTTTCACAGAATAGTGTAATCCATATTTCCAAAGCTGATACAACAAAGGCATTTCTACTAGAAATCTTTCAATTTCATGGGCGGAGGCTCAGGGAGGGGGAGAGAATGGTTAGGAGAAATGATAAACAATAAAATGCCCATGTTCGTAAATATTAGCCCTTTGGCTAGCACCTTTGGCTCTCTGTTCTTGCCTCCAAATTAGATCTTAATAAAGTATCATCTGTTTTTTGATATCAGCATAAAAAAATCAACTTTTAAAGTCTGTAATCTATTTTGTGGATGGTGAGAATTACGAGGTTGCAGACAGTTATGTGCAAGCACCACACTGTTCTCCATGCCATGGGCATCTTATTTCTGACAAAACATGCTGAATGCCTGTCCTCTGGGGCAGGTGATGGTGTTCAGCTGAGGTGAAGTGTACCTTAGGGATGGTACAGGCCATTTTGTCTGTCAAGGCTCTTGAACATGCTCCTCCAAGTTTCAGTGCTGGGAGTTGCCAGTCACTGTGCCTCTTTGGTGTCCCAAATAGGCAGCCACTGCTGGGCCCCTCACCTCTGTGGTGGGACAGACTGATGGGTGGCTCAAGGGATTGCCTTCAGATACTTGGCTTTGGAACCTGAACAGTGAGGTCTTCTCTCAAATTTTTAGATTCACCTGTGCTATATTTTTTATCACAAAGGTGTTCTCAGGCCAATGGCAGTGAAAGCCTCTGGGTGTCCTAGTGTTCCTGGCTTTGCTTTGACTTTGTGTATGGAGAGAGGACTTGACCACCAGCCAAAGTGGTGAGGCTATCCTGGCAGGACTTCCTGTCGGTGACAGCAAACAAATATATCACACTATATATTTCCTTTCTCAGAAGGGCATAGTTTGAGTAGCTAAGTAGCTTCTGTTTTGGGCTTCCAAGACCTTCATTTGTCTCTGCCCTCAAACTTCCTGGCAAGCTTGCTCATGTCTATTAATTTTCTAAAATCCATGAAAGTAAAAAAAGAGCAAATTGCATTAAAGTAATCTGTAATCATTTGAGTTACAGTATGAGTGAAATACACTCATAGCTGAGCAGTTAAAATGGAAATGCAGTGTTGAGAAGCTATATGCAGCATAGTTTATTGCCCACTCTACACATTGCAGAGTATCAGGTTAGTTGCAGTCAAGGTTAGTCAGACGTTTGTGTTTGGTTTTATGTTTAAAATAAAAAGAGGAAAAAAGGGAAGTGGAGACACCAGTAATATGAAAAACACCTGTCTTATTAAGCCTTTGCTTTATTTGTTCCTTTCCTGGAGGAGCAGAGCAGATATGCTGGGACCTACAGCTGCCAAGCAGGGTGTTTCCCAGCAAGGAGCAGGTGGCATGGAAAGGCCAGTGGGCTTCTCGATGCTGAAGAACAAAGCTTTTAATCAGAAATGCAGAAGCTCAGCATATCTAGTTGTATTATCATCTTGAAGCATTGCAAAAGCTTGGTATATATAGCACTAACATTGCCCTTACTATGCTGAGACATCATGCTTGCTTTAATGCACAGTACTAAAAATTTCAACTTCACATAAATTAGCTTTATTAGCTACTTTACTTAGTCATCATTCCTATTACTGCTTCATTACATATCTGATTCATAATCATTGACTTACGAAGAACAGATTGCAAAGATTTCCCCCCTCCCTCTGCCTGCTCCTCAACTTCCCATGCCTCAGTGTGCATTCTGCTAACACCGCTGCTCTGACCCCTTCTGAAACTCTATACGGGACAGCCTAGAGTGCTCTGTCCTTGTAAGGCTGTTTCACCCCACAGACTTGCTGCAGGCTCTATCATTCTTGATTGGAGTGTCTGACTCACAAGGATGAGCTAATTTTGTTGGCAAGATCCTGTTTTCCGGAGCTAGGACAAACATATTTTTTTTCTGATGCTTGGGTGGCAGTGATAGGAGTCTGAAATATTGCACACGTGTAAAATAGTCGAGGTGTAAAAATTTACTCATAAAACATTAAGGCTATGAAAAGTTCACTTGCTCTTAGTACACAGGAGCAGACAGAGGGAGGTCACTTTCTGTCTCATCAGTACGAAGAAGTAGTTAAGTGCATGGCTGTTGTGTTAGGAGGCTACAGGAGTGTGGGGTTTTGCATCCACTGAAGTGTGACTTCAAAGTTGGGTGTGGGATGAGGCCCTTCTGCTGAAACCGTTGTCAAGTGTCTGGGGCTTCAGAAAGGCCCAGGTGATGTCTGCTGTTTATCACGCCTGTTTCTCTGAGTATTATGTTTGCTGTACGCCTTGGCAACGTTCAAAGCACGAAACCGTATGTTTTGAAAGGAGAAGGTAGGAAAGCCTCCTTGACAGATAAATGCTCTTTCTTTATGTGCCTTTATTTGCAGCTGTCCTTTGTTTTTTGATCACTATGGCAGCATTGCCTTCAAGTGCTGTGGAGTTTCTCTGGTGACTCATAATTCTGTAGTGGTGTGTGTCACAGCAGCTATCCACATGTTTCTTGTTTGCAGAGAGATGGCTCTAGCTGTTTGCCAGTGTTTAAAGGAAAAACAGTGCTTTCCCTCCAGATTGCCTGGGAGGAATTCTGCAGTCATTGGGCTATTCTTTCACAGGTGAAACTGGGAAATTTTGCTAAAAGCCTTTTGCACACAACAGAAAAGCGTGCTGCTGGCAGGGATGTGAGCATCACGTGGCTAAAACTGGCACCCTCTATGCCTCCGATGAAAGGCTGTGGCCTCCTGAAGTGTTTTGTGCTGGTCATGCTTGCTACATTGGAGAGAGAATTTCAAAATCCCAAATGTCTTGTAGAATTCCTGTGACCTTTTGGTAACTTTTTAGATACATGCACTTGCTAGCTCTAATATGCATGTGGTCACTGAACTGGCACTCTTCAAAATTAAATAGACCTAATGCAAATTACTAATAATCTGAGAAAGCTTTGTGCTAAAGAGGCTGTAGTAAAATTTCACAGGAGAATCCTCTTCTGCAGGCTATGTTAAATGGCCTTGTTAGACATTTGAGTATTGAGTATCATTATGTAGTGATTTGAGAAGAACAGAAAAAAACCTGTAAAACTGCTAGTAAGATTCACACTGCAGATCCATTATGGCGAGTCTCATCAGTAATAATTTAGAGTTTTAATTTTCTGAAATGTCCCTCAGGTTTACTATAGCCAGCCAAACGGTTCTTGGAAAAGTGGACAGAATGGGAGGTTTTTATAGCTTAGCCTCACTGGTGACTTTTTACAGCTTCCTCCTGATATATGTTTGCACATGGATGCACAAGCATGCACAGATAGACACACGCGAGAAGGCTCAGGGAGCAGGATGAGGTTGTCAAGGAGGAGGATGTGCAGCTCCCAGCTTAATTCACATGATTCAGAAGCCAGCAGCAGCTTGATGCAGGGCTTTTTTCTTGGCTTTAAATATATATGAAAAAAAACGAAACCAAAAGTGGATTGATTGATACAGAAGCTCAAAGAGTGATAGCAAGTTCCTGATTTGAATAGCCTTCCTGAAAAACCCTACCTCTGCCTCTGGATTTTACTCATCAATCAATATCCATCTGTTTGAAAAGTGAAGCACCTGCTGAGAACCTGGTAAGACCCCTGGCACAGAGTGTAAATACCCTGAACCGTGGGATTTATATCAGCAGTCAGGGAGAAAAATATATTTTCTACCTAATCGACACAACACAGACAAAGTTATCCATGCTGGGTGCCAGGATCATGATTCAGAGCCATCTGGTGCAGCAGCTCTGGCAAATTGGGGACAGGAAGGGATGTGCCTGTGCTGTGGACACGTGATGAGCCAGGACCAAAGTGCTGCAGCGTGGATGACGGGGCTCTCCCTACCCCCATGGGCAGAGGTGGCTGCAGGTGGGCAGACACCTGTACTGGTGTTTTTCAACTGAAATGCTGAAATTAGCTTCAACACGTGTGAAATCTCTTTGACAGAGCCCCTTGCAGCAAAGTCCCCAGAACATGAATTTTGACAAGGAAAGAGCCCATTATTATCAGTGATGTTTCAACCATTATTTTATGAATATATTCAATGACAAGAACTAGCTTGTTTCCAAGACAACAAAATTCAAACCCTGTCCATGATTGCTCTAAAGGAGACCTCCTGTCATTTCATTCCTTTGAAGAAACTCACAATTTGATGGGCAAAATGCCAGAAATAATTAGACAGAATAGCACCATAAACCCCAATGGAAGCAAAATATCTGCTGTAAGAATTTCCCACCAGAAATCTTGAAAATCAAATCAAAGCCTGGGTAAAATCTTTTCTGTTGAGGATATGAACCCAAAAGGAAAAAAAAAAAAAAAGTGGGTGGGAAAAGACTATACAGTTTTCTACTCATCAAAGAGAATACTAAAAACTGTCTTTGTGACTTGCCTGTGTCTTCTTGTGAAATAATAAGTGGGCAGGGCAATCAAATTTAAAGCAGTATTCCCCAAAGCAAGGTCAAAACTGCTAGAAATGTTCATTTCATTTTTATTTGCTTTTCCTGTGAGGTATCCACTGTGGCTATAATTTCCCATTCTTTATGGGGAGATCAAAAGATTTGTGCTGTGCAGTGTAAGAATCAATTCAGTTATCCTGGCAGCACGCCAATCTTTATTACGTTATTTGTTAACCCGAGTTATTGCAGAATAGAATAACTGTTCCATGGGATAAATGAGGAGTTTTACTTGCTTCCTTGACCTTGATTTCAACGCTCACACCAAGGTGAGCTCAGCATCCACATGCAGATAATGATTGCCGGTGTGAGAGTGAATGAAACATCACTGCAGATCCCATGCTGAAGCAAATCATTGAGTCGGTGTCATGTAAGCTCACCAGCAGCCTGCATTGTTTGCCTTTGCACTGTGCAGCTGAGAGAGCTTTGGGTGCTTCCACATGGGATGGGAGTCACCTCTCTTTAGTGGCAGTAAAATGAGCCTCAGTAACGAGAGCTGTATTCTCTCTTCTTCCTATTAGGTCATTTCTGCAGCACTTAAAAGCTACATAAATATATGAAATATTTGTTTTTGTTTAACTATATAGTTTTTAATCTTTTTTCACTGTTTGTGAGCTGTGTTATGTTTTGGTAGCTTCAATGACATACATTAAAGGTAATTTAAACCAGCTTGTATTTTTTCTTGAGAAAATATCAGTTTTGAACCTACTGGTTCCTCACTGGGAAATTTTCACTTCTATTAATCTCAATAGAAAAATGCACATTTTGCATAGTCAGATTTTTCATAGAGAAAGTGGAGGGTAGGTTCTGCTTCTCACTGAGTGGAATTAGTCTTATTAAAAATAGACTTAATGCAGATCAAATTGGCTGGCTTTAGGATCAAGTCAGCATTGATCTTTGTCCCATAGAGTAGCTGCAATGGCCTCTGGTGGTGGAAATTTGTGGCTACTGTGCACCAACTTTGCTCTGAACCTAGACCTTGTGGTGCATTTGCTATGCTGCACAGAGCTTTCTGGTAGAAATTGTGCTGGAAGGCACTTCCACAGGCTTTTGTGTTGTGTAATGCTTGAGGACTGAGTGTCAGAGGGGAAAAGGGACAAGCCAGAGCTATTCAGGAGCCCAAGGTAAACTAAGGTTTAACTTCAGTGAGATGGTGTAGCAGCAGCTGATACAGAGTGTGCGCTGTAGAACCTCAAACTAAGTTGGACTCCTTAGTTTGATTTAATTCAGTATGCCAAAATCAGGCAGAATTATAATAGGGAAGAGGGAAAAGGAACAAAACGTAGAGATTCTTTCAAAACACTCTTTACTGCTAAAACAAATCTTTTTAAACCTATTTTGAAATAGAAGCAGTTGTCAAAATCTCAGGATTTTTTATGGAATGAATGTCCTTTATGGTAACAAATCCTAGTCATGAAGTTGCAGACCACATTGAAAACGCAGAAGATGGAGTGTATTGTGTGAAAACCGTGCTGTGAGACTGGGAATTTGGGAACAAGAAAGAGGAAATATTTACCTTCTGTTGTTCCTCCCCTAAAAGGCCCATGGTAGCTGAGGAAATTCAGGAAATAACAGTAGTGATAGACAGTGAAAGTGGAGCTGCTGCTGTGCAGTGCTGGGAGTAGAAAAGGCAAATGCTTCTGTGCCCTGTGGGAGAAGAGCCACAGCTGAGAAGGGAAAATTTCTCTGCTACTGGGGAAAGACCCGATAAACGGCCTTAAGTGCTGTTTTTCAGAATACTTTTTCCTATTCTGCTCATCCATAATCTTACGACATAATCTGAAAACATTTATGTCTCCCAGCAGGAGACAAAGGTGTTTACAAAAGCGCTAAGCCTGAGAGTCCAGCCACAGAAAATCAAAATGGGAAACTTAAATTCATAAGCTTACTCCTTTAAACTGATGGAAATAGATCCAAACAAAACAAAGCAAAACAAAAGCAGTGGGTAAACATGTTGGAATGTGCAATAGATAATGGATATGGAGGGATGATCTAGTCATGCATGCTAAACAGATACATTTATGAGCATAAATATAATTAGCACTTGGAAATTAACAAGGCTAGAGAGAAGGGCAATGTGTTTTTAAGTGAAGGCGATGAATAGGTACTGTTTGGTGTATATAGATAAATGAGAATTTAATTTGTGAGACATAATGTGCCAGGTGCCTCTAAAATATTTTTGTTTTCTACTGGCTACCACAGTGGATAATGGTGTAACTCTTCAAGGTCAGTCTGTCTCTACCTGTTCGTCTTTCTAGGGGAATTTGTTTAACTAACTAAAATATGTAATTAACTACTGACTAACTAAAGTTAATTTCCTTTGTATTAATTTCTCTTCACATGAAAGACAACATCCTAATCAGTACTTATTTGAATAACACAGAAAGTGCATTTTCCCTATACTGTGCTATGGGAAAGCCATAGAGGCAAGAAAATTATACAGTTGAGTTTTCTGTAGGGCTTAAAGGAATTTATCCTTTCCTGTAGTTCCCTGTGAACACAAAGTAATTCAGATCCAGTTTCAGAAGAGAATGTTCTCTAAAATAACTGCATGGCTAATATAAGAAACAGGTAGGATTTGTAGTGATGCAATTTCAGGCATTTGAGAAGGGTGTATTTCTACTTAGAGAAGTACACTTGAATAGAGAGCATGGTGAGTGAACTTTATTGTTATTCTTGCCTATTACTTTTAATGGCACATTTATGATTACTGTAAGCCAAGGCCTGGATTCTGTGTCTGGATATCTTCAGATATTTTATGACTATTACTGTATGCAACAAATAGCACATCATAGAAGGTCAGTTTTAAAGTTGTGCACAAATGCTGTCCAGCCTGCTGTCCAATCTCTGGTGTACCTTGCAAGGGATGCGCAAAGAACGCAGTGGGGAGACATGTTAAGCATGTGGTGATCCTTTCCCAATGTCTACAAGTTTTGAGGCCATTTGAAACAGTTCACATTGGAAACAAGGTATGGGGGATGGTTTTCTACTAAAGCAGAATCTTTTCAGGGTCAAAACATAGCACTGTGTCAGCTGGCCTGCATGTGCCTGTACAAGTCCTGCCTTGCAGAGAAATTCAATATATTCTAACTCTAAACTGTTGATTCAGTATCTTAAATTTATTACAAAACACTAAATTAAGTATAGTGCACAGTAAGGGCTCTGGGATGGTAGGTATCTGGAAGACTGAAGGAGTGATAGGAAACTTTGGAGGAAAAAAATGCGGATCCATAAATGACAGCTGCTGCCCTCATACCCATATTCATCTTTCCATGAGTCTCTTGTCTGGTTACAGTTTGCAAAATCTTCAGTGTTTCGAGGATCGTTCCTGCTTTTTACTTTTTGTTGTTATTGAAGAACTTACGTTTTTTGCTAATTCTACGTTTGAAAACCAGCTGGCCACTGTCGAAGAGGCATTTCATACTTTGATTTTCATTTCCTAGGCTGTACATAGACTGAGGCAGATTCCTGTGGAGGAATGCTAGTTCAAGACTACGTCCTCACATATGTATCCCTGTGGGAATGAGGTTGAATTTCCAAACATATAGCAAATTGAACTGATGCTTCTTAGTGATTGAATCTGAAAACAATGTTTTAATAAAACTTTCTGGCTTTGTTGGGAAAAAAAAAGTGTTAAATTCTAAGTACCATGTGGCTCTATGAATTCTCTTTTCTCTGTCATCTGCAGGATTTCCATCCATCTCCTTAAGCATTTCAGCAGACATTACTACCACTTGCAGTGAAAAATTAATGACAGCAGGAAATCCTGTTGTCCTAGTAATGGATGGGACTGCGAGGGTTAATGTCATGTTTTGGTGATGTTCGGTACAGTTTGGGAAGATTAGTAGAATCTTTTTGCTGGTTTCCCATGTTTCTGCCAGCACATACTTTGCAGCAAGAGCTAGTCTCTATCTCCATATCACTTTTTTCAAGTACTGCAGCAGTTTCTTGACATTTTTGGCAAAATTGAGGTGCTTGCTTGTCTGTTTGCATATTTGCTTGCATTGCTGTTATTGTTAAAAAAAAAAAAAAAAAAAGAAAGAAGTTGGAGAATGGAGAAGGTTTCTTTTTTTTCTTTTCAGCTACTATCCAAGTGAAGCGCAAAGAAATTTTTCAGAGACAGTTATTTTTCTTCAAAACAGATGTCATAGGGCTACTGCAAGTAATAACTGCTTGCAAATTTTTTTCAGGAAGAAAGACCCCCACCACTACTCCCCCTCCCTCTCTCTCTACCCCTACATCTCTCTTGTTTTATAAGGAAAAAAGTTAGATACCTTACATGTAGGCATTTCTTCCAGGTCCTCGAGTAAGTTTATTCTGCACTGGAGTGCAAGGGATTTCACTGGAACTTATGGACTTGAGGAGGAGGAATATTTTGATCACTTTTTGAGTGTACAGTTTTGAATTAATACACTAGCAATGAACATATCTGCTTTAAATGGCCTTGTGTGGTTGAGGAAGAATGAACAACTTCTTGCTCACAGTTCTTTGTTTTATGATAAGTTTAACATGGCAGTAAAAAAGGGTTTACGTTTGTACTTCTGTCTTTTATGAACAACAGTTTCCATCCATTTAATAATGACCTTGCTTTTCTCATGAGAATAGTACAATTATCAATCTGTCAGTGCAGCTTTCTGTAGTGCAAGATAGCACTTCCTGTTCCACTTAATCGTCTCACCCATCTGTGGAGCTCTGCTCTTGCCGGAAGACACCTGCTTTCTCAAATGATATTTTTAAGGATCAGATCCATTGCAGTTGATTGTATGAGTCCTGTTACATTGGTTGCATTTTAGGAGAAAGATGGGTAAAAGCCAGGCTTCCTACTAAGCATGCGACATAGCAAAAACAGCAGCTAATTAAAAAAAACAAAAGACGTGCACACAAAAAGCCCAAGAGCAAACATCTCTCTCTTTGCATAAAGTATTAAAGTTCAACAAAGGATTTGTCATAAATTGAAGCTAATGGTTAATTTAATACTTCATCGTGCTCTTTTGAATGTGGATGGTACCATCTAGATTTGCTGGGTCAAAAGGAGCAAGAAAGAATGAAGTTTTCTGTGGTTTTCCCCATGAAGGCTTTGCTTTATTTCTGGTCTGAGAAAGTTCTGATGTTTCTTTTTTTGACTCAGGATTGCCAGGCCAGTTTTTGAGCCTGGAAATGTATCTTGGCTTAAGCTCTGCTGAATTACTGCTGCTCAGCCAAACCCTTCATGTCCTGGCCTGCTGCCACCCCACAGTGGCCATCCTGTTGCTAATGGCCTTCACAAAGACAGTGTGGGCTGTGAGCTGCCCCATCATGTGCAGGCAGCAGGTGCTGCCTGTGCCAAGGCGGAGTTACGGTGGAAAAGCTGAGGGAACAAGTAGGACTCGCAGTGAACGCATTTTTCTTAAGGGCAGCATCAGTCCCCTACTGCTTTCCTGTGAGAGTGATTCATCTCCTCACACTGACATTACAGAGCAGAAGAGGACACAGTAGGTACAAATATCTACTTTGCACTTTCTTTTCCTCATCCTCCTGGCAGATGTGCTTCAAAGCTGGAACTTTGTAAGTTATGTCTCATCCAGGCTCTCCTTTCCCTGTGCTCTGAACATCTGGCTGGCCAGAGAACGCCTGCACTGCCCCTCTGCCAAGGGGAACTGAAAAGTCAGGTGTCCCCTTCACTGGTACCTAGGATGTAATGGAACAGGTTGCTTCCCACTGAGCAGTTCTACCATCCTCATTGCTGCATGAAGAAAACCCATCCCTGCCCCCTAGCCTCGCACTCCACTGTTTTAAATGAACTATTTTAACTGCAAAATATATCTTATGCCATTATGTGTTTTGGTTGCTATACATGCTGCTTAACATTCATTTCTGAATTTCACATCTGGCAGAAATAGGGCCCTAACAGTACAAGAAGTATTGACACATAATACGTGATGCTTTAAACCTGATTACATACTGTGGAGTTTTACATAAGCTTCAGGTAAAAATGCTGTGATGTCTGTTTTGTTCTTGATTTTTGTTTGCCATCCATTTAAACAAGACTGCCACATCAGTGAGGGGCTGTGATGCTGGACTAGGGTTATAAGAATAGGGATCACACATTGCACTCATTTGTGTAAATCATAAATGTTTACAATGACTAGAGCAAGATGGGATCAGAGTAATTATCATCAGTAATCACTAACAACACTGTAGTGTTAGCATTCAGAGTAGCTGGAACTTTCTTTTTGCTAGTAGGAAGGAGGATTTTACAAGACTGTGCAAACCCAGAGTGGAAACTTAAAAGAAAGACCTAGAAAGAGGGTTTGGTTACTTAGTAATGGATTTTTTATTGACTTTCTTTTGGCTCAAATAGCTAGCAGGGGCTAAGGAACAGTGATGAGTACTCTGTGTAATGTGAACTCCAAAGCAACACTGTGCCATACCTCAATCCTTAAGGAGCAGCATGCAGGATGAGCAGGGTGGTGGCAGCATCCTTCTGCCAGTGCAGCTGTGATGGTGGTCATGTCCCCTACTGATTGCTACCACCCAGAAGGGGTATAAGAAAGTGGACATGTTCAGAAATGAGCCCCACGTGTAAGCATCTGTTTAACTACTCTGGAGGAAAGTTTAATGTTAACCAGATCACAGTCTACAAGACAAAACTGGTTAGCCAAATTCAAATCAAAATAACTGACAATTAATGTACGTTGTAATGGATTTCCCATCAGTAGAAATTCTTAAAACCTGGAGTGTAAATTTCTGAAATGTTATAATTTAGTTCAAATGGAGTCCAGAGAAAACCTATAATAGGCCTGTGCTTTTTTTTGGGACATTACAAAAAAAGTCCATATCTATAGCACTTAGAGTACATGATTTCAGATTAGTTGGTTTCTGGGTTGTCTTTAACAAGCAGGAGGGATATGTTAGCACTAAGTTTTTCCACTGAAGAATACTGAATGAATTGAATAGTTCTGCAGGGAGTCAGATGGGTATAAATGGACACAAAGGAAACTAGCATTATCTTAGTCTATGAAAGAAGCACTACAGTAATAGGAAATAATAGTCTACTAAATTTGACTTTGGTTGCAGACAAGTTCCTGGAGATTTTAAGAGCTCAGATCACAAAAAAATACATGGAATTGTGCTCTGATAAAAGTTACCAATGTGCCTTCAGAGGGAATACACTTTATATGGCACGGCTAGGAAAGTTATTTTGTGAGGCTCGTTGAAAGGACAAAACTGTGGTGAAGGTGAGGAAAAGGAAACAAATATACACTTGGATCTTGCATTAAGTCATATGGCAATGGCTAGGATTGAGAAAAAGTACCCATTTCTGAGAATATGAGACCAAATGGATGACCATACAAGGATGATAAGTAATTTTATATTTGGTGTGCCATAGGTGCATTAAAATCAGCGTTTGGTGCTAGCTGACCCTGTCCACTTTGATGGCAAGTGGAAGTTGGATTTTAGAGGAAATAGTGCCAAGTCAACGCTGGAGACCTTAGAAATTCTGAAAGTGTATCTGGATTCTTTGGCCTGAGAATACACTGCATGTTGCAAGATACATGACTGTAACCCAGGAAAAATGGCAGGTGAAGATAATTTAGATTAATTTCTTGAATACTGAATTTACAGCAGGTGCAACTGCCAAAAAACCAAACAAACAACCAAACAACTTCTCCTTCTGTTCCACAACACTCACTCCTTACTGTGGCCTTTAATGACCACAATTACAAACTGAATTGAATATTGATGGAATTTAGGTCTTATTTCTATTCTTTCTATTTCTGTGTTCATATCTCCATCAACACATCATGTCCATAATTCTTATCCAACAAATGAAAGTGAAGACAGGCATGAAAATTAATTTGACTATATGCTTTTATTTATTTTGTGCTTTTTCCATAAAAAGGAGATACAAAGATGAACAAGAAGTTGATTATACTAACACTGAGGTTATTTCATGGTGCAAGTCTTTCATTTTGGTTAGACTAGTGTGCAACTGAAGACTTGTTAGAAAGCACTGCACAGGCAGCTGGAGGGAATCTGAAAATGGGAAACTGACCTGCAAATCAAGTGCAGTTCTGGACTGTGCATATTTAGAAGCAAATAAAGTGCATGTTGCCTGCAAACACACTCTCATTCCTACCAGGGCATTGCTGTGAAGAGGGAAACTTCTACTGTTGGCCAACAGCTACTGAGCTCTTCCTGGCTCCTGGAAGCATGTTGGCAAATGTTTTGTCTTGATTCTGGCAGCATGAACAATGCAGGAGTGACATTAAATTAAACCAAATCACAGCTCTGTTTCAGTACATGTTTCTCCACTTCTTGGAGAAATTCTTCAGGATCTTTCTCACCTGTAATGGGTATGTTAAACCTTTATGAATTTTATTTCAGCTATATTTTACCTAATGGAAGCTCTCCATCACTATTTTGGTTGCCTGTACCTTACCGTGGCCATGAACTGCAATTCAGTCATTTATGCTCTGAAAACAACAGTGATGTTTCCAGAATATGCTTGTTCTCTGCTCATATGTCTATGAACAAGAGACCTGTGTGAAGTATTATCTACCTCACCAAGTCACAAAAAATAAATAAGTACAGTCTCATCCATAACATAAAGAATCTGACCAGAAAAAAACAGAATTAGTGGTGACATAGTAGTTGTTACGGTTCTGCAATGAAATGAATGGTATGGGAGCACAATGTATATTTCTCCTGTGGTTGCAGCTCTATATCTTAGATCTGCAGAGCAGCATCTAACAGAATCATACTTGAAAGCCAGTAGAATTAATACTAAGCAGGGCTACCCAGCTGGAGAAAAATGTTGAATAATACAGGCTTTGTATTAGCATAAACACAGCTTCCTTTGCTTCGTATTTAAACACTATTTTGAACTTTTTTTTTTTTTTTAATTTTGAGGTTGCATCTCTTTCATTGACCTGTGACTTGATGTGACAGAAGAACTCACAACAGAGGATATTTTCTGGAATTTCACGTCTGAGGTGAGCTTATTGTAAAAATTGGATCAGCATCTACAGTGAGCCAGAGCAGCTTTGGTAATATTTATATTCCCACGGTTCACATGGTCCTTAAAACATTTTGAATGCTATCCACCCAAGCGCACAGTCCGTCCACCAGACACTTGCTCTTCTGTACACAGGAGTGGGATTTCAGTGGTACTTGAGATAGTGTTGCAAAGATTGTAATAATGAGGCTGAAAATGGAAATTACCCCTATGGAACCAGGACATATGAACATATTATTGTGTTGTTATGACAATGAAGTGGAGTGGATTATTCCATTATAAACCAAAAAACTGCAGTGAAAGATGTTAATTACAGGAGCATCCTCATTATCCATACTTCTTTTATGAGGACCTAGCTCCCTTTCCCTGCCATTGACTCCCGATTATACAAACTCTGTGAAAATGTAAGATGTGACTGAGTGCAAAGTACAGCAAGAATCTATTCAGGTATCAGTTTGAGAAGCATTCAGGAGAAAAATATGATAGAAAATAGCGATAACAGGAGTGGTTAGCTTTGCTGGTTAATTTCCAGGGTCAAAGGGTTAAATTAATTTAAACCAAGTCAAACTTGATTTTAAGGAACTGTGAAGCTGGAAAAGTATGGAGGACTAGTAGCAGTCCTATCCTGAAAGCATCAAGCTTAGGCCTGGGCAGATGTGTCTCAGTCACTTCATGCTTGCAGGTGGTGGTGACCTGTTAGTGCACAGCCTGCTCGTGTGGATGCACCTTCATGGTGCAATTTTCTCGAAGTTGATGTCTCAAGCCTTGCCTCTGTTATGCATCCAGAGTCTTCTTGGTTGCTTCAGAAACCAACTGACCCTTTTCTTATAACTGCAACAAGCTCTGCTCCCTCTCCTGGGAACCCTTTCGGCTGCCAACTCAACTGATTTCAGTCTGTGTTGTAGCAGAGGTGGTTTCTAACTCTGTGGGGGCTTGTTTGTCTTCACCTTTTTGTTTTCTCCAGCATTCAGAAATAATTACCAAACAATTAACAAAAAATAATGTGGATAGCATAGTAGACAGGGTGGGCTACAGCACTTTTATTCCTGCTTCTTCATTTATTTTGTGATCAGATTGAGTAGGGCTGCCTCTTTATGTCACAGTCTTTTTCTGCCTTATTTCTTCAGGCTGTGAATTAGGAATTGCCTCTGATGCATCCGTATTAGTATTTAGATAAAAAATCTTCAATTTTTAATGTAGATTCCAGGCTCTGTTGTTGTATACACTGGATTTGAAGATTGCTACTACACTATCCTGAAAGAGTGGTCTTGATGGAAGATGATTTTGGCAGAAGCTGTCTGAACTGATGGGCATGTTTCTGGCCAATGCTGAAGGGGACACAATGATTTCAGGCTTGCTTAGTAGCTATCCCCTGCATTGCCTATGAAAATCATGTGATGACCAAGAGCCAAGCACCGATGGCTTTTTATGGATATTCTTGTTCAGGAGAGAGTAACTGATGTGAGATTTTCAACATTTACATGCAACAAAACACTTAAGAGAATATTCTTTGAGTCTATATTGCATTTTCAGATGCTGCCATTTGGCACTAATGCACTCTGTGCCAGAGTATCCTGTGCCCTCTCTGCAGTACAGATCTGAGCCACTCCTTAGTCATTTCATTCATACATGGGTGGCACTCAAGGACCTGCAATTCCATTAGGACTTTAGCATTTATTATAGTACAGATATGTCTACATAAACTAAGCTGATAACATCCTGTAGAACAAAGTTGCTACTGGGTGTCATGATAGTTATTAGACCTGAAAGAGGTGAAGCTGGGTTTATTCACACTGAATTTTAATTCAGAGGACAAGTCAGAAGCAAATATCTTAACGGTGTTTCTTAACAAAAATGGAAGCACCTGTGCACATAAGTCTTCAATTGCCTGAACTCCTGTCTTGAGGGCTGAATCCTACAACCCTTCCTACTGAATAACTTTCAATCTACTGTGGGACCATCACATGCAGAGGATTTGCAGATGCAGACATGATTACACGATTCCATATGCAGACTTGTGATACTACTGGTGACGAGATTGCTGTGATTCACCTATCAGCAGGTAGGATGTTGGCTAAAACACTTTATCCATGAGGCAGTACTTTCTCAGAACCATATCAGTACTCTTTAACATCTTTATCAGTTACACAGGTGATTGAGTGCACTCTCAGCAAGTTTGCTGATGATGCTAAGCTGAGTGATGCAGTTTATATGGCAGAAGGAAGGAAGGAATGCCATCCAGATGGACCTTGATAAACTTGAAAGGTGAGGCCATGTGAATCTAATGAGGTTCAACAAAGCAAAGTACAAGGTTTTGCAATTGGGTCAAAGTAATCCCATATATATATGGACTGGGAGAAGAACTCCTTGAGAGCAGCCCTACTAAGAAGTACTCAGGAATTCTGGTTGATGAAAAACCTTATATGAACCAGCAGTGTGCGCTTGCAGCCTGAAGGGCCAACTATATTACGGTCTGCATCAGAAGAGGGAAGGTCAGCAGGGAGAGGGGGGTGATTGTCCCTCTCTATTCTGGTCTTGTGAGGCCCTGACTAGAATACTGAGTTCAAGTCTGGGACCCCCAGCACAGGAAAGATGTGGAGCTTTTAGAGAGGGTCCAGAGCAGGGTCATGAAGATGATCAGAGCTGGAGCACATCTCTTACAAAGAAAGCCTGAGGAAGCTGGGCTTTTCAGTCTGAAGAAGAGAAGGCTGCAGGGAGACCTCATTATGGCCTTCCAGTATTTAAAGGGAGATTACAAATATGAGGGAAATCAACTTTTTACACAGGTAGATAGTGACTGTACAAGGGTGAATGGTTTTAAGCTTAAGGAGGGAAGATTTAGATCAGATATCAGGGGGAAGTTTTTCACTGAGAAGGTGATGAGGTGCTGGAACAAGTTGCCCAGAAAGGTTGTAGATGCTCCATCCTCAGAGGTATTTGGTCAGGTTGATGGTACCCTAGGCAACCTGATCTAGTTCTTGACCTAGCAGTTGGCAACCCTGTCTGCAGCTCAGGGGTTGGAACTTGATGATCCTTGCGGTCCCTTCTAACCCAAGCCATTCTGTGATTCTCTGATTCTATCATTCTGTGGAGTAGCAATAAATGTTAAATAACCAGCCTTCCACCCAGACTTATTTTCTGGCACTTACGTAATTACAGAAGCTTTTGGAAATTGCATTGCATGGCTATGATTTGATGGCAACATGTGAATGTTTCACTGTAAACACATTTCCATTACATGAGATTTCATTCCAGAGGTTTCTGCTCTGATTTCCTCTTTCTTTAAAGATTAGGGCCAGCAATGCAGTAACCACATTGTTAGCAGGAGCAAGGTGAGATTAAGAGTGTGGACTCCATTGATTGGAGAACTTCAGAGGCAGGGTGCTAAATATTCCTTAATAAGTGGGAGTTCAGCTTGGCTCTATGTGTAATGACTGTGCTGCACAGAAGCATTTGAAGTATGTTGCCTTGAGCAAGCTGAAAAAAACAATGAAAAAAGGACAGAGTAAGATTGATATCAGATTATTCACCATTTATTTATTCCTGTTATATGTAGTTAAAGTACTGATCTCACATGGGTGTCTGCCCACAGAGGCTGTGTGTATAGGCTGCCACTCTTGGTGGAATCGGGGCTATGACTCCCCACCTCAGGTGACTGAGCTTCACACTTACAGTTAGTGCTCAGGCTGTAAGACACTTGCTATAGCTTGAAACATGCTAATATATTTCAAAGAGCAGGCATATGACCACAGAGCGTGTGGGAACCCCTGCAGCTCCAGGGTTTCAGCAGAGGGCCATTTATGCCAGCTCCATGTTGGGCCCACTGGGTTTTGGCTCTCCTACAAAGCTCCTGAAAACGGTTCTCTTGTCTCCTAATAAAACTCTATTAGCATCCTTGTTACTTCAGTGTGCGCACCTTTGTAATTAACAGCTCACAGATGCTATGCTTTCTTCCTTGATATTTCCCTCCCCTCTGTTTTTGCCTTGTTTCCCTTTGTGAGTTGGTGAGGCAGTGCTGAGCTTGGTACTGGCTTCCCTTGACAGCAAGCATTAAGCTGTTGCAAGCATCTCTCTCAGACTGTTAATTGTCTTGGAATAATTCATTAATTACTTGCTTTCTTGCTTTCTGCCAGCTACATTTTCACTGGTGAAAGGCAGGCTGAGCTCGTCTGCTCCCTTCCAGCGATGGCTGGGCCCATCTTCATTTCATTTAGAGGAAGAAATTCGTTTTTCTGTTCCCGCACTGTGGAAAAACTCAATTGCATCAGCGCACAGAAGAGAATGCTGCCACAGGGGGGGTAGCACTGAGCAGGTGCTGTCTGGTGCAGGGTTTCAAAGGTAGGGTGGAATGCTCTTGTTCGGTCCCTCTGCAGTCATATATCTTGGGCCTGCCAGGCATTTCCAGTCATGCAGCTGCCATGTGCTCGTTTCTGTATTTCACGTGCTTTAGTAATAAGTTCATTTATTCTGTTTCTCCAATTTTAATACAACACAGATCTAGTGATCTGGATCAAGGCAGACTGGAGTGCAGATTCTCCAGAGGCCATAGCACACCTTTTGGGACTGACCTTTTTAGTTCTTATCAATAATGTCATCTCTTACTTTTACAACCAGTTAATAGTTCTCCCACTTTTTTTTTTTTTTTTTTTTTTTTGGTTGAGGTCCTGTATTGATGCAACTTTTCTATCTGGTGTGAATTTCAGGTCTGTCCTATAGGATCCTATCTGGGTCGTGCTTCAGTTGCTTAGAGCAGGAAAAGCTTAGCAAGTGCCCCTGTAATTGAAAGACTAGGAAGAAAAGTCAGGAGAGGTCTGAGGTTGTGAAATGACCTCTGTGGACAGTGCCGTGTAGAGTTATGCAGTAGCTGTCCTTCTGGAAACAATGCTGTTCTGGAAGGCTGTGGGCTGCAGCCTTTCCTTGCCTCCTCCTCCTTGGCCTTGTGAGATGCCGCTGGGCTGATTCACACTGGCTACGACTGCAGCAGAGCTACTTTCCTGAAAGTCAGAAGTGAGCACACAATCTGTTCCACAGATACCATACTGGCTTTTAAAGGAGCCTCTCTTTTCATCAAACTCCCCATGATCAGACGTGCTAGGTTCAAAAGCCCTTTGCAGCGCCTTGGGACCTCTCCCCTTCCTTCACCTCAGAGCCATCCAATCTGTCTGCAGCCTCATATCAAAGTACTGCATTACAAAGCCTAGCATAGGTTGGGTGGTATTGTACACACAACAATTGCATCTCAGCTTTTATCCTAAATATATTGTTTCCAAGTCTGTGTGAATGAGGAAGTTCTAATGAAACCTAAAAATACGGGTAGCGTTGACCTTCAGGAGATGTTTCCTATCCCAGCAGCTAAACTCACACAGCAGTGCTTGCTGCTGCTGCTGCTGCTGCTTTTCCTGGCTGCAGACACAGAAAGAGGTTGAAAATGAGCAATCAGCTTGTTTACGGCAGATTTTAGTGCTCCTCTAGTATAATAAAAGAGGCTTTAGCAGAAGGGATTTGGTTCTCGTGTACTTCAGTGTTTTCTGCTCTGTTTTGCTCCATAAAACCCAGGCTCTTGTTTACAAGAATTAGCAGCTTCCCGAGGTTTCTGCTGATTTTGAGGAATCAACCCCTTGCAGCTATGTGACACCAGTGTGCAGCTCCCTCTCCACACAGTACTTGCAGAATGACTATTCACTACGTGCAGTTGAGCACTTGGATTAAACACCTGCACAAAACAATTGGCACAGCCCAAAGTGCTGTTAGAGGCTCCATATCCTGTTTGGGAATCACTTCAAGTGAAATTAATGATTCTTCTCTGCACGCAGACTTTTTAAAAAGAAATCTGTTTTTATACGTGCAATTAATCCCAAGAAATTGCTGTGCAGTATATACTGTTACACAACAGTAAGACAGCAGCTTTACTGCTTCTGATTCTGTGGAGTGCGTAGCATTTTAAACAACAGCATTTAAGACAACAAAATCCTCACGTAAGTGGCAATTGTGACACATACACATACTGCTGTCCATTTACTTTTTCTTTATTTTGGAATGAGGGGGAAGAATTTTGTAACTAGCAAACAACACTGACACCATCTATGGCTACTGTAGTCTCCCTAAATTACATAGATATTATGCAAAATTATTATATAAATTATTTTCATAGCAGAGATTAAAGAAAGTTTCTAGCAGAATTGGTGTGCTGATTCACACAGTGCTTCCAGCTCTTGTGGTATTATCACAAGCCTTGTGATATTTGCTGTACTGTCCTAAAGCTCCAGGCCCACTCATCATGAGAGCATTTGAATATCAATCCTCATAAAAAAACAAACAAACAAAAAGCTTCCTTTTAGCTGCAGAGAAATGCTTCAAATAACATTTCACCTCCCGAGAGCCACAATGTCAGAAAGCAAGTAAAATTTTCTCAAAATCTTTTTTCTGCATCTGCATTTTTTTGTAGCCTATCTTGTTTATTTGGAGAATGATCTGGATTTCGAGTGACTGGATTTAGTGTAAGGGAGCAGTATGCATGACCAGATTACATTTTTATTTGGGATTTGATGCTTCAGCCCGATGTTCGGATGAAGGCAGAATGACTGTATTTATTATTAGAGGGATGCTATTTTAATACCTTAATACATATACTGTATGTAACTTCACCATAGCCCTATTCACAGTGAACCAGTGCTTATCTCTGGCTTTTCTACATGCATAGAAGTGATCAAGCTTCTTTTGGTCTGGCAAGTAATTCACAAAATGGGCTGTCCTGGGACTTATGTTGTAGAGAGTTCTCAAGTCTATGTCAATCAACTAAGGATGAGTATAATGAATCTTGGTGGTACAATTGTACTTACTGCTTCTACATATGTTGCCCAACATGAGCAGTGGTATTTTAAGTTAGTGCTCCTGTTGTAAAAATTTTTTTCTTGTTTATAGCTGAAATCTAACACCTGCACTTTACATTCCTCTCTTGCAAATCAGTTTAAACTGTGCTAATCAGAACTGCATAACAAAAATCAAATTTAATTGAGTATTTAAAATGAAGCTGAAATGACAAACTCTCTTATGCAGTTTTAGAACCAAGCTACCAAAATCCAAGGGCAAATTTGCTGCTTCTTGAGAGAAGCAAATCTTCTCTCATCTGTCTGTCTCTCATCTGTCTCTCATCTGTTATGAAACTTTTCTCAGCCCAGGGTAAAGGAATGTTTACACTAAGCTGGATGATACAGTTTGTCGCAGCGCTATACATGCCACTGAAGCCAAAAGATATCTAAATACAAATAGTGGAACACCTTGTCTGCTGCTAGTCTTAAATCAGGAAAGACCTGTAGATGGTGCTGTGATCTAGCTGGAGAAGAAAGAGGGCTGCTGTGAGGCTCACTGAAGTTTTCTTAATCTTTCTCAGAAGTTAACCTCAGATTTATTTTGTCTAATTTCATGTGTGCAGAATTTGGGGTTTTAAGTAACCATATCAAACTCACAGCACCTAACATGAATATGTATAGAAACCTACAGATAGACTCAGGGGCTCTGGCATGCCAGCTTCTCCATCTTCCAGGTGTGAGCCTAACCTCACGAGTGGCACCACTGAAGATTTCTGAGGAAATCTTCACATACATACTTTAATCTGGGAAAGGGCTAAATGCCATAAGAATTCAGGGTTCTTGCACAGTGATAGATTTTCTCCAAGGGCATGAAATGAGTAAAGGAAACCCACCAAAATAATTGTTTTTTCACCAGTCTCACTTTCCACCCACCCAGCATTCCTAAGAAGCCTCTCAGATCTACCGTACAGCTTACAGTGCACCAGGTTCAGCTGTGGGTATGCTGTCCGTATGATTTGAGGAGTGCCAAGTTTATCAGTGAAGAAGACTTAAGGGGAAATAATTCTGCCAGAGTTGCCTCTGTCTAATTCTGAGCTTCAGAACTGCAGGCTTGGTGTCTCCTTCCCTGACTGTGAGTTATTATTGGATTCTTTACTCTCTTTCATAAACTGCTGATTGGTGGCAGATTGTTTAGCAGCTGCCACCTGCTATAGTGCTTGTTGAATAAATTTTCCTTTTTAGTTCTGGAATAGCCGTGGTCTGGTAACAGCTCTGGAGACATTTAAGGGGGAAATAGAGATTTTTTTTTTGGCAGAGTTCGATACTGATGCAGTGTGATTCTTCTGTGAGTCTTGAATCCAAAACCAGTAAACATGTAAATATGCATTTTAAGCATGAATAATCTTCTCACTATTCAGCAATCATTTAGATGTGTGCCTAAGTTTGACCAATTTTTCCAGTATGAGTCCAGACCCATAGTTTTTGGTAGTGTGGAGCAAGGCTTGAGTGCTTTGCTGAAATGCTTTTGTGAATTCTGTATGGCTATTGGAGGTCTTTTCGTGAGATGATATTTGATTTCCTGAGAGAATATGAAACGCCCTTTAATTTAAGGATAAACTATAGAGAGAATGCTTGTCTTTTGAGGACTTTTATTTTTGGATATTGAAGTGGTGGAAGATGCTGATGCAGAAGGCAAATGCTCCTCTGCAGCCTTGTTTTGACACAGGGAGAGTCCCCATGCTCTCTGGTCTTGATGCTTATCTCAATAAGCCCAGTTATTTACTGGCTGTACCTGCAAAATTCCTTCCTGAGAAAGGTTCTGGTGGCTTTGAGAAGAAGGGTGCAAAGGGAAATGGCAGAGCACAAAAGCAGCACATCACTTAAAGATGTTTATGTATAGAGGACGGTTGGAGGAGTAAGGAACCTCTGAGGATACACCCATTTTTTCCCCTCCATGTCTCAGTATGTCTTAACTGACAGGGTGAATCCTCTCAGCTTGTCCACCACCCTGATGCAGCTCTGAAGCCACTTCTTTCAGGAAAAAATAAACATCTTTTTAGGTAGGAAATTTGAATTTTTTCAGCAGAAAATTCAAGAGGAAGGAGAAAATTAGCATGCACTTTTTCAAATACAGGTGACTGACTGGCCAGTGTCCTTCTTTTCATTGTGGTAGGAATCAAGGCTGCTTTGGTACAAATCAAGTCTGCTTAGAATAGGTGGATGGTGTCAGCAGTGGATGGATTAATTTCTCGTAACAGCTGGCATCTCTTTTGCAGGGGAACTTTTAAAAAAGAAATAGTAGGAGGAGGTAGTACTCACAGTGCTGGCCAGAATCCAATTTGGATAATTGCATTCTGCCTACCTAAAATTGTAATGGCATGTTTATGCTTCCCAGCTTTGTAATGCCTCGGGTTTCTTTGCTTGAATCTTGCTGTTTAAATATGGAGTTATTAGTTGAGTCATCAACATTAATTTTATTCTGTATTTCCATCAACAAATAATAGTTCTTAGTCAGGTAGCACAGACCATTCATAGTAATATTATTATAGTGGATTCACATTAATAATGTAGTTCATACATTTCGGTGAGGGTGTTTTTTATGGCCTGGCTTTCAAAAATGTGAAAACCCAATGGTTTAACTTGCAGCTATTACAACAGAACAATCTAAAAATCTGTTGTTCATATCTAGATGTTCAGAAACATCATGAACCAGCTTGGATTAGTGTATTACAACTGTCTCACAATTTCATTTTCAAATTAAGTTAACCTGCTTATTAAATTACATATATTTCAATTTTCAAAGAAAGTAGCGCTTAAGTAAACAAAGATTTAAATGGAATTTAATCATTTTTTAATGTCTTTGTCAAGGTCACTGATTTTAAAGGTCACTCTTTGCACTTCCAGGACGGTGCATGGAGCCAAGATCAGGCTAAATTGAGTAGGTTGTATCTGATTGAAAAAATGTGATTGCACTGAGTCCTTTTTCTGACTGATGTAGGTGTATGGAGGGAAACGCAAGTGCAGATTTAGAGTTTGTAGGTAGATTTAACACTGGTTTAAAATTTAGATCCTGACAATCTCTCACTGCAGATCAACATATAGACCTTAGTTTTATTGTGTCCTTCTAATGCATCCTACTGAGGGATTTGTTGGATGAACCATGCCTCAGGAATTAGGTTCGGATTGGGAACCTCAGTAAGATATGCTCTTCAAAGCAGCTCAACTGGACATCCTACTGATGTCTCCACTAATCTGTAAGTCTCTGGCAACCATCAGATTTATCTCAAAGGTTCTGACATACATCACACCATGCAGTGACCTTCCTCCTGAAGGTGAAGCTTGACTGGCACGTGGCTCTGAGCCATCCCTATCTCTGTGACCAGAGACAACCTCCTCTGGCATCTCCTGCACATGGGGTCAGTGCTAGGCAGAGGCCTACTGCTCACTTCCTGCTCTGGCTGTGTGATGTGGGCCCTTCTCACACCAGCATCACCCACTCCTGTTGTCCTGCTCCCTGGGGAGATGCTGACAAGGCTGAAGAACCACAGTAAACTTCTCTTCTAGACTTCCAGCATCCTCATGCTGGCTGAAATTCAGGCAGTTAGAAAAGCAATTTGCATAAAAGAGAGAGGAGGCCTTTTTAAACCTGTCATCCCTGTTCATTGATCAAAGATTATGGTCCTACTTTCTCATTGCTTTATGGAGAGCATTTGTTTGTTTAGTACTTTGGCAGCTATTGGTACATAAGCAATGCATATGGCATAAATACACCCATTATCTGACGGCCCAGATCTGCAAGCGCTGCCAGGCACAGCACTTACTGCCGTGAAGTTGATAGAAGTACTCCAAACAATAAGCACTGTGCTTGACAAGGTATTCAGATTTTCATATTTCTTTAGCACATAGAAAAAAAGATGAAACCTATTCTGACCAGGCACCTACGAGGGTTGTCATCCATTGCTGAAACCTGCTGGTGTATGACAAGTGGGTAGGAGACAGCACCACGTGAGGCATGGAGACAGCTCAGGCACAGACACTGGTGAAGTGTGGTGGCTAATGTGAGAGAAGTCAGTACCCTGCATCAAAAAACAAATTGTGTAGAACATGAGAGGAAAGCGCTAACTGCTGAAACAGAGCTCAGAAGGGAGGCAAAGGAGAGAGAAAATAGCGAAGTGATGCTGGAGGGTTGAGTAGGAAAGGCTATTCATCTTGGCCTAGGGAGAAAAAGATTATGAAGAGCAAGAGGGGAGGTGGTGAGAAAAGGAGTTCTTCATGTATCCACCTCTTTCAACTTTGAAGACTGTGCTTTCTATTGAGGAGTGTGCAGTAAGAGGGACCTCTCTGTGTGACGGGCACAGTGGTGATGTGAATTTCATGGTCCCCCTCTGACAAGCCACGTGTAAAATGGCTTAAAACCATTAAAAACTCACAGAGAAACTTAGTTCTTTGTCATGCTTTGTTTACTTTGTCAGCGAGATTTTTCAAATGGAGATTTTGTTGCATGAAATAATAAAACTGTGCATTGTGGTCACAAAGATTAGTTGTTAGACCTGTTTATGCACACAGCCATCCAACTACTGTTATTTGCATCCATATAAACAGAGGCTATGTTAAAGTCTGGCTGAAAATCAAGCCCTTTGTGTGTTGCCTAGAAGGCTTCAGCAGATGGGAGCCATATAAATAAAATGTGGTGTTGTTATTAACTGGCCCAGCAGTTTGGCGCATTTCTAACAATGATTACTTGAAATGATACGATGACTGTTCTATCTTGAAGGGTGAATTTATCTTTTATACTGGACTGAGACATTTAAAAGCAAAATACACAGACCTTCCTCTTTGGGAGAAACAATGGTGTGAATCCCATTGTATCCCATAGAGAGTGAAAAAGGGAGCTGCTGCACAGGTTGGATTAACTTCAGTGCCAATTGTATTAGCAAATTCATGTTACAACTCTGTACAGCTGCTTCAGTTTTCCTCCGTCCTAATTTGGCACCGACTCATGCCTAGACCTACAAGAATAGACTGTGCTTTGCTTTTTTGTAATAAAGATACAGCTAATTTAAACAAAGCAAACTTTATTAGACAGTGATCTTATTTTTACAGCATCACTGTATCCTACCTCAGAACTTCTACATGCAGCACACCAAAAAGATTTGGCTGTGGAAAAAAAAAACAAGCTGGTCCTATACACGTGAACCCAGTGAGCAGATAAATAATTCAGTATCCTCAGTGTGATTCAGGTTTCTTGGCCAGCACTAAGATTGCCAGTTAGGAATGACCTCACAGGCTCTTCCCTGGAATGGCCCATGGTGATGAGCCCTTTATATCAGGGAGAGACAACAACCCATGCCTTCAAAATAGTTTATTTTTATTTCTCTCATGTTTGATAACTCCCTCTTCTCCAGTTCAGTCCTACGTATTTTTCCTAGGCTTTCTCTTTCTTATCTGTGAGGTGGTTCTTGCTCTTCCCATTTCCCTCTCCATCCCACTAGCAGGAATGAAAGCACCTATTTTTTTAACCCATCTCATAACCTGGGTGTGGCTGCTCCCTTTCCTTGTTTTTGCAAAGGTGATGCTTCCCAGCACTGATGAGATCCTACTGTTAGCAGGTGGCTGTGACCCAGCTCCACCATTTCAGCAGCTGAACTCCCTTTCTGGAAGATTACACAGCTCACTTTTGTTGAAAGAATCCTCTGGTAAAAATGCAGATTGAGAAAGTGAGATGTAAAGCCTAATGGTGCTGGCAGGCTGCACGAGAATCCCAATATTGTATGAAAAAACACTTTTACCTCAGTGTTGCTGACTTTTGCTATATCTGGAAGTATGACACTTAGAAATTTATGAAGTCTCATTTTGAGTTAGAAAACATCTTAATGGTACAGGTGAGTTGTCAAATGATGACTACAAAGTAAATAACGGCAATGTGAGCTCAAGGAGAAGATGCTGCTGAAGGTGGGCAAGGAAAGCATCATCTCCAAAAGAGCCAACTCTAGCTTTGCTGTTCCTGTATATTCCTCCAGAGAGTGTAACAACTAGATGGGAAAAATCCTACCAGCTCCTGAACAACTGCCCCACCAGTACAATGCTAAACTTCACACTATTTTCTCTCCTTATATTCATCTGTGTCTTTCTCATCAGCCTTAAGTGTAAAACAATCAGATACTTAGGGAGTTCAGTTTTAAGGACTGCAGAATGGAAACCAACCTTAGCGAAATTGTGTATTGCTTAAGTGTATGTCCTTTAGCCTGCATCTTGATCGACTTTCATCTTTTTTTTTTTCTTTCCAACAGTGCCTCAGAAATAGAACCAAAAAAACCCCAAAAAACAACTAGTGCTTCACTGCTAACAAGAAAGTGGAGATGACTCACTGCTACTAAAGGTGAGTTATGTAGAGTAATTATATTTTAGTGGATCTGTTTATGAGTTACTTTCCCAGACACAGAGATATTAAAGCTCATCCTCACAGTCCTGCCTGTCATCTCCTCCAAGGCTGTAGAAACTGAGCCTGCCACACCGTTAGCACTGCCACTGGCCTTGACATACACAAAGCATTGCTTGCGTGGGCACCCACAAGCACATACGCACAGACACACACCTGGACTACAGAGGTGATGAATATTTTTATGACATTATTTTTATGATAATCTATTTCAATGGTTAATTTAGTTTAGGGCACTGATTTATAACAAGTTTATAGATCTCTTTTACAATTCTTTGTTGAATTATAGAGGTGGCATGTGTGAAATGGAAGTGCTTGGCCTATTGTTCTGCTTCTCACGCAACCAGTGTAGTTGAGACAATAAAAAGATCTATAAAATTAATATATACAGAGAGAAAGGAACAGAGACAGAGAGAATATGTAATGCTTTAGATAACACGTTTATCTTTCCCAGAGAGTTTAAGACTCAGAATTTACTTGTGGAAATACCAAAAAAGATCTTTACCTCTTTTGTGGAGAGAAACTACTTCTAAGCGTTTGTACTATGATCCCCTTTATTTATAAATCCAATTTTCAGGATGTAATTTTAAAATAATTTTTAGGCTAGAATCATGTTGCTTTGCTATCTGTCTGGAACTAGGCCACCTACTCCTGAAGGTTCTCTGGTCTGGAGTTTGTAGGCTGACATCTACAGCAAAATTCTACTGTACCAAAATTTCAGCCCCTGATTTTTTATACCAGTACATTTTATTTTATTTAAATACACACATGTGTGAATGGATACACTATAATACACCTATATTGATGCATCTTTCAGTAAACTCAATATATTCTCACACATATTTACTATAATAGTATTTTTTTTAAATCTCATTGTTGCTAAACTTTGTTCAGTTTGCAATACTAACTACACAGCTGCCTTAGCTCCCTTTTCTACCTCCCCTGAGGCTTTTTCTGCTAAATCGGATCACTGAAAAGTAATATATTTCAAGGTCTCGTACCTCAGACCTAGGAGATGGTAGTAGACTTTCTACTATCTGTATCCAAATGAGTAGGAAACAGTAGGAATTTTTACCTTTTTTTTTTCTTCAGAATTTTCTTTAGCTGTTATGCAGCTGTTTAGCTGTATGCCAGTGAGATTAAACAAGATGTAAAATACACTCCATAACAGTACAAGTCCTGTGTTTTGTATCATTAATGCAGTTCCTTTGACTGTTTCTCAAAAAGATTTTTTTTTTTTAAAGAAGCTTCTTGTTTTGAGGATGCAAAAAGCAGAGGTGCATTCACATCACCCAAGGATATAGATTCATTCTTTGTTTTGCATCTGAACCTACTGTCAGCAATTAATTTATGTCTGACTTCTGTCAAATGATAGTCAGTGGTAAGGCTTGTGATGCTTTCCAGCTGATAGTCAGAAATTAAAGGATATTGAACCAATTAATAAAGTGTCCCACATCCAGTCATTAGGTTTGCAGACTGTGCAATATCACATGATACGAATGAAAGTTGGGCAGGATCAATTATCAGTAGGTCGGGGACTCCCCCTTGTCACAGAGTCTATAGTAAACAGTGTGAGGATCTTTTGGTTGGAGAAAGGATGCACTTTGAGTCTTCTGTGTTCCAAGTGAAGAGGGGGTAGATTTACTCCTACAACTTCTTGAAGTGTTAATAGAAGCTAAACTGCTGAGAGTACTCCAGCTTTAAAAGAAATATCTCCAGCTGCACTGAGAATCTACAGTCTCTTTGGGGGATATGTGCTTTAGCATTGCTTGTGTGTCTCCTGAACCCTTTCACCGCAGGAATGTAAGTTTAAACTGTGACTTGAATTGGAAGAACTTGTCAGGAAAGATGGACAGTCTTACTATCAGCTGAGATTTTTAAACTAATGTGAATCTTTCTAAATGGCATGTAATAGTCTTTCTTTTTTTACTACCTTTCTTGTGGCTAAAAGTGGTCAAAACTATTTTTTCATGCTGTAGCAAAAATTTTTGTTTATATGATAGGAGGAAGTCGATGAAAGATGAATCAGTTTCCCTGTCTGTTATGTAAAATGATTAAAAATATCTATTAGCACTCATTTGATTCCCTTTTTAGCCAGTTCATCTTGTAAAGAGCTTCGTCCGCAGTGAAGCAGACAAATGCTAATCAACTGTCTTCTTGTAAACCCTTAACAGTGGAGTTTGCAAAGGTGATAGTTATTTTTATTTTGCTTCTGGCATTTGTCCTTTAATGTCTTTGATGTGGGTAGCTGCCTATCTCACCTGAGCCTTAACCAGCTATGATAAGATCTGCTGAGAGCCTTCCCTCTGGCTAGGTCAGGAGCTTATTTCCTTTGGAGTCCATCAGCTGCATGATGACTAATTGTACCATGATAATGAACACTGAGAGCTAATCACTGTCCACTTATGTAGAAAACCACATACTGTTCATACATGTCTGAACTATATTGGAGGTTTCCACTTCTCACCTATTGCAACTTATTTCTGGTGTTCACAGCACGTTTTTTCCACACAGACCCACTTTGCAGATGAAATTCATGCCCATCATTTGAAATTTTTCTATTCTTTCCTCTGTAGAATTCCTTGCAGGAGCCTTTTGACAACAAGTTTGGGTCTGTAAGGGGCAAGTAACACGAAACATGTTTCTAATGAGCAATAATTACAGGTTTAAATAGTTGGCACAATCAGTGTTCTGTGATTTCATTATTAGATGGCACTGTAATTTATGCTAATCCTGATAACGGTTCTGGATGAGAGAGGTCCAGACATAGGCGATTGCACTGCAATTATTTATACCCTGTATTTCTGAAACAATAGATATGGTAATTTGGAAATCAGATGACTGTGATTTCATTTATTCTGGTAGGAAACACATGTACCAAGTTGTGTCAACAACTATAAAATTAAATAGGATTATTTGATTTTTAATTCTAGGTTTATTCCTTGTTAGCTTATTTTGCCCTAAAAGACTGATGAATTGAAGCAGGCACAAGAAGGGGAAAGGGAGGTGCTTGGTGTCTTTTTTTTTATTTTTTTTTTAAGAGAATGCAATGAATTGTTCTATTATTTTACTACTCTTTCGTAAACCTTGCATTTGGTTATGGGTTCTCAATGCAAGAAAAAGTTGGGAATGAACCTCATGTGTCTGCTGTCTAGGTATCAACTTTGTCATTACTGCAAAAAAGGTGGTCTGTTCTATGTCTCTAAAACCCTTCCAACCTTTTCTCAGTGATGGGATTCTTGTATTTCCTAGTCCCACTGTGCTCTTGAGCAAATAGGCTGTCAGTAAATTGTGAATTTTCAAATTAAAATGTATTGCTCCTACGAGTGGCAAGGAATCCTGAATCAAGAAAGCATGGCAGAATAAAGTGCTTGGGGGGAAACTGCATAAACAGTCTGGTTTGCAATGGCTGGTTTTTCCTGGGGACTTGCAACTGAGGACTTGCGTTGTGCGAGATGCTTTATTCACGTTTAGAAATGACAGTTGTGACAAGATTTACCCCTAATTGCAGTCATGTCCCATCGTGCAAGTTTACAAATGACAGTTTTGCCATTTAGCAGTCAGTTATCAATAGAGATCTTCAAGGATGGAATGCATTAAATAATGGGCAGCCCCCTAGAAATGGAAGTGCCAAGACTCCTCCATACTCTTCTCAGCATGTCTTTCCTCTTACAAGCAGATGTAAGTTGGAGCTGACTCCTCTCTTCATATTAACCCTGTGAATGTTCCCATATAGCTATATCTAAGATACACGTGCAGAAGGGAGTATACCACAAAGGCCTAAGTCAAAAGAAAGGGAGGCTGTAGTGCTGTAGAAGACAGAGAAAGCTTTTAGCACCTGCACCAGGTCTCTGCTTCATTCCTCAGCACTTCAGTCATGCCAAAGAAGTCAATTAGTCTGTTCATGTGTTTAAAGGTAAGCCTATCCTACGTGCTTTGCTGAACTGGAATATCAGGTCTTCGGTATGACTAAGTGGGATAATAAGCTGTTGATTGTTAGAAGTTCCTGGAACAATCAGAACTCGAGTTTCTCTGCCAAAACGTTATTCACTGTAATTAGGACAATGAAAATCACTAAATTCCTGTTCACTCCATCTCTCATCCATATCTCCTCTGGTGAGCGTGTACAGTCTTTTATAAATACAAGTTTCAAATTTGGAATTCCTGTTAGGGGGAATAAATGTGCACATTTTCTAATAAGGAAATGTGTAAGTCTGGACACTGGAGACCAATGTATATACTACATTTCCTTTCTTTGATTGCTGGGACTTTCCTACAGTATCTGCACTAGAGAGAATAAAGGGAGGCATGCAAATACCTTCTCCTTGAGAAGTTTGCATATATAAACGTTGGCAAATGAAAAACTTCCAGATTTGCATAGAAATGAGCAGAACTTTTGAGAACTTCTGAGTGGCTGACTGCCAAGGTTGTCACTTAGATGTCTCAATTCCCTTTGTAGATATATGTACAGTTCTCTCTTCCTGTGCAAGGAGCAAGGTGAGCCTGGTCTGGGTGCCATACTGAAGAGGCACTCCTGGGAAGCCCCTGGAGAACTGAGTTGATTTCATGAAAGTTGACTACCTGAATAGGAAATGACCCCTGAACAATTTAGGGTAATGTACATATTTGACCGCGCACCACCATGGAGGCTTGAAAAATTGTATCCAGAAGCTATGTTTAACCTTATGTGAACTGCTCAAGTTTTTTGAGCCTTGCGAGAGAGGCTCTCACTGTGGTTTTGGTACCTGCTGCTTTTGACATATTTGGAATTGTTGAAAACAGCCAGTCTTTGTAGTATTTGTGTTTTTGTTTCTGATCGTAGCCTGATCTGGAAGGAAGCAAGTAGAGAAACTGCAAAACAACATAAAGAATCTATTAAACCTTCTTTCCCTAGCTTTTTAGATCTATTCTACTCTTTTATAGCTTTGGGCTGGTGAAGTTCCTGATTTCTTCTCTCTTTGTATGAAGAAATTTATCTATATGTTTACTAAACATACGAATGGATAAAAAAAAAAAAGACTGTATTGTATAGTACACTGTCACTGTTGGGATGATAGCTGTATAAAACAGACTTCAGTGCAATCAGCCTGTCTTTGGCTTTATATACAGTCTATTAATGAATCAACTTGACTTGCACTGTATCTCGCTACGTTTAGAAAAGGAACAATCCAGTGTCTTGAAATCTTCCAGGAAAATTACTTCATTTAGAAGCTTGTTTTACAAATAGAAGTTAATTCCAAATAATTGAATCTTCACTTCATAGGAAAATATTTTGTGTTTATCTTCTGAAACCAACAGACATAGAACAGTGAATGCTGGAACCCTACAGGATGCAACTTTAAGTGAAGAAGCATGCTTTCATCATGGTTGAGATAAACAAAGACCTAACTTGGGGAAACATGTCTTCTGGATGGAGCTCATTCTGAAATTGCTTTCTGTGGAAGCTATAAATTGCTTTGTTGCTGTGTAACATGAAAACTTTTTCAAAATGTTGAGCTATTGATATTCAAGATCACCTCATTAATCTTCTTGGGAAATAACAAAGTTATCTCAGTTCATGGGCTGACTTCCTAAAGTTGTTAATAATAAAATAGATAGCAGAGAAGTAGTAATGTTTTTAAAAAAACATGGCATTAGTGAACCTTTGGACATGATTAAAGATCGATTTGAAAGGCCTAGATACGTCATATAAAAAGGTTTTATAATGTTGGGGAAATTGTCTAGTCATGGGTCAAGTGTACAGTGTGGAGAATAGAGAAGAAAGAGAGAATGTTGAGTAGTGGTGAGCCTCATGCAGAAGGACTGTAGAAAATGCAAGGAGTAGATTTCTGTTTTTGTATGCATTTGGAGAAATGAGATGAAAAGCAGAATTAGGTTGGCCTCTTGCAGCTGTGAGTGCAAATCTTAAAAACAAACTACTTTCTTAGAAGAGAAGACACAATACTGACCCTTACTGTCTTTGTGATTTATGTGAACTCTTGCAGGAAAGAGAACTGAAAGAGAAGCAGCTCAAGGCAATCAGAGCTTATGCAAACAGAAGGAGGCAAGACAATTGCCAGGGTTAGAAAGAGAAGCCAATCTCACCTACAGAGAGGCACAGGAGACAGTCAAGAGGCTGTGTAACACCTGTGAAACACCAGCCAAGATCTAGGTGTAAATGCAGATATTATGTAGATATTTAGATTTCTTTGAGAGCTTAAGGTGAGGTTTAAAAATGAGATCTACATTAAGAATTGAATAAAGTGTTTTGCTTTTTATCTTGTATGCCTGTGGAAATCAGGAAATAGTAACAGTGAGAAACCTTGTGAATGAGATTGGTGTGAAAGAGAAAATCTATGTTCCTAAGAATCATGCTCTCAGAAATGTCTGGAATTGATCTGAACCAAAAAGGCCTTTTTAAGTCACTGAAACAGTGTTGTGCATTGCATTTTTTGATGTGCTGAATGATTGGAAATACCCCTATTCCCTCTTGCAGTATTTGGAAATGACTAATGAGAACTCATAATATGAACATGCAAATGAATACTCAAGTACCAGTCACAAAAACTGCATGTTTCCTTTTTTGGAGGGTGAATTTTTTGTTCACCCTAAAAAAAGAAAGACAGATAATTATGCTAAAATACAATCTAAAATGGTGGTGATGAGAGGAAAACTGTGGAAAGGAATGGTTTGATCGTTTTTCAGGAGAAGATCTGCTATGTTTGAAAGGTTGTCTGAGTATCCATGTAGCCACATCAGGATCTGCCCTGCCCCTGTTTTGCACAGCCTTAGGATTCTTGTCACTCAGATGCCAGGATTGGCACTGGCAGTACAGGATGTTTTGAGGAACGTGTGGCAAAAAAGTCTGCAGCACAATTTGTGGATCTGCTTATAATGTTCAACCTGGTGCTACTTCAGTTTAGTTCCATTGATATGAGCTGCTGTTTTTCACTAATATGCCATTTATGTCAAAGTACACTTGATCTTTATATTCAAATTATTTTGTTAGGCAAACAGGTTTTATAGAAATGATGATTGGACTATTAGAAATGAACAAAATCATCTGCTGTATGCAGTGCCTGAGCAGTGTTTTTAGGGTAAGACTGAATCAAAATTATTATAATAAATTCAGAGCAGGACTGGTTTTCTTTCTCTTCTGCAGTGGACTTCAAAACCTTTTTGATGTACAAATTTGAGTGGATTTTTTTCTTTCCTGATTCTTCCAGCTCTTTATAGTACTGTGTAATATACTTTTCCTGTATCTTTGTGAATTCTGTCTTCTTTAAATCTGACTCTTATTGCCATCGCAATCTTACTTCGACTGAAGACCTCTGGACCAAGGGGCATCTCTTCATCAGGCATTACTTTTGGAGCAACGTATGTAATAAGTAGGAACAGCAATGCTCATTTAACCACCATTGCTATCTTAAGGAGCTCTTAGAATACATGGCTGGATAAACTAAATCCTAGCCCTGGGCAACCACAAGAGACCATAGTTGAGGCAAGAGGAGTTGCACGGTAAAGATTGATACATGAGACACCTGCCATAGGGGAGGAAATGAAAATATGTTGCCAGAGTAGGAGTTGAAACATTTATTAATATTGCGTAAATAACAAGAGAAAATGAAGGTGTAGAATAGGATTAGAATAAGTAAATGCAGTATTGTTTGCAAATGTCATACAAATAAATGTTAGCAATTGATTTTACTTTGAGACTTCATTCCTTTTAAGGAGAGAATGATCATGTGTTTCGTGTTGTTTTAATCACTGATTTTAGGGCGATTCAGCAGGCACTTATGCATATCTTCTTAAAGTGAGAAATGTATTCCTTTTGCAGTGTTTTTTTCTTCTTGTCTTTGGGAGCACTGATAGAAGCTCAAAGCATAGACTGGATCACACACATTAGACCACTGCAATCTTAAAAATAATTTAATTTTAATATTACTTAATTTTTAAGGTGTACTTAATGGCTCAGAATAAGTAATAAAATCTGAAGTATTTTATTTCTTTATTTCAGCATTTAATGGAGGGTAGTTTTGTAAAGATGTAGGCATGTGCACTCCATTACAAAAATAAAACCCTGCAATTAGCATTCATTATCTTTTTTTTAGATTCGTCTTTGGAAAAAAGCCAAGTATTAACTAAGAAGCTGCTCCTTCTCTGGGGTTGCCTGAAAGAGCAAGAAAGAGACTTTGAGCAGAAAGAGATTTTGCTGTGTAGTGCAGGACCTGCACACTGGGCAGCCCCTCCTGTAATTGCTTTTCTAGAAGATTCAAGTCTGTGTTAACATCTGTGGGTTTTGTCGTATGCTTGTGTTCTCAACAATTGTTTGAACTGGCTGCTCTCTTCTGCATGTAGAACCAGCCTTCCTTGCTCCCTCCAGTCAAGCATTTCTCCTTCTCCAGTGAGGTGACCATCTACTTATAAGATTTTCTTGATGAAGCCTGCAATATCTCCTTAAAATTATATTTCCTGCATATACTGCTGTTTCAAGTCATACAAAGACGTCTGTTGTTTTAAGTAAGGAAATATTTAGAAACACCTACCTCTGGGAAATGCATTTAACTTCTTGCCACTTCTTGCCATTTACTGGAAATGTTTTTCTTAATTTCTGAAAGTGTTGTTTAAACTTAAAACTCTCACTTTATCATTGTGGACATGCTATAGTTCAGAAAACAGAATCATTCAGGGATGTGAAGAAGAGGGCCCAAAGCAGAGCTATTGTAGAAGGACCAAAACCAGTTAAGGAATACACCATAAAAATACTTTGGGCCAGCTGTGGGATTATTAAATTATCTAGGAGGGACTTGCATTATGTGAACTTCTCTGAAGGAAGAAAGGATTTCTCCTTACTGTGTGATAGTGACTCTGCTCTACAAACTCAGCAGAATTCTCTCTACTGGGCAGCATATCTTAAGAAGAATTTTGAGACACAAGAAGTAAAACTTCTAACAGCTTATGTGTGTGCGTCACCCATTTTTTAGGGACTTGAACTCTTGTACCTTCTGTGTTTCTCAGCAGATAAATTACCGAGTGATTGCACATATCTGTGCTTAACCCAAAGTACTTGTTTATACAGCATCTGCTCCAATCTCTGTTCTCACCTGGGAGAAGGTGAGGGAGGAGGAAGGGGGGCCTGCCTTAAATTCTTCTCTGCCCACTCATGTAGTCTGTGGCTGAGAATGATTCCCTCTACTGCTTTTGCTTACATCACTTAATCAACATTTGTAGCATAAATAGCTTAGCATAAATAATTCTTAGATAATAAGCACTCATTATCTTAATCTCTTCTTTATCCCTGAAGGGGATATATATATACACACACATATATATATATGTATATATGTGTGTGTGTGTATGTTGCTTTTGTTAGTTGGGATCTATATAAGCTTTTTATAGTGCAGAAATCTCAAAACTGGGCTTTAAAAGTTGTTCTATTGTATAATTGTCATGGGTGCCAATAAGCCTACATATACTGTCTCATTGCCTCAACGTCAAGCCTCTCAATTAATGCTTCAGTGAGACGAGTAAAAGAAAAAGACATTATCTGGAAATCTTTCCACAAGAGGTCTAAGCGTGTTCAAGAAAAATCTTCAGGGAAGCTCTCCTCAAGCAATTAATTTCCTGATCCTGGGACAGGGAGTTAGTTTTGCCTCTTTTGAAAGTGCTTTTTAACTCTTTACCTTCTGTGTGGAACTGTAGTCTCTTTTCCTGTTTTCCACTTTCTGTCTGAAGATCCTGATCTGTAAAGCTAAGAAATGGTAGCAGCTCCATATGAGAAAGCATCTTTGAGGTCATTATTAACATAATTTCTAGGTCAAGATTCCAGTGATATCACCCACCAATTTTTTATCTATTGTGATGAAAATTGTCATTTCTCTCTCTCTCTCTCTCTTTTTAATTATTACTCCATTCATTACCACCTTTCTCATATCTTCTCTGCATTTACTCTCATAAAATCAAGCATCAGGTCTATTCCTGAGATATTGTCCAGGCCACTTGCTAACGTGCAAAACGCTTACCAACAATTGAACAGAATGAAAGATAAGTATCTGCTGGATGGAGATTTTTAAAATCTCTTGTGTACATATTGTAAGTAGCATATGTTTTCCTCTGAGGCTGTTACCTCATCCCATCCTTTACAACTTTCATGGCTTTTTTGAGATATACCAGCTGCCTGTAGAGCAGCAGCCTATTTTTCTATACACATTAATGAGTTGATCTATGACCACACTATTTTGCAAATGTTAATGTTATGTATGATGAATATTATGTAAGAGTTACATGAGTGCTTATTGTTTTCTCACCTGCTGCAAATATCTGGATATCTATTCTGAATTCAGTAGTCAGATATATTCTGAGCCCTAGAGTTATTCATTACCACCAGGAAGCTGCATCTTTCTTTGATATCCAAGCTGAATTTAAAACTAATTGTCTCCAAAACACACAGAAATTTGCCTAAGGCACTTCTGAGAGCTGCACTAGAGCTCCAGTTTCATCAGACCAAGATAGTGACTAATTCTTGATCAGATTTCTTCTGTGTTAGTGTGCATCTCTGATTTCCTCTGTCACTGATAAAATTGCTGCATTCTGGATTCTCATACTTGGTAGACAGCTGTATTTGATTTCTTTTAATATCACTGTTTTTTCCAGGTTTGGATATGTATAAGTCCAGAAAGACGCCCCCCCCCCCCCCCCCCCCCCCCCCCAATGTCTTTTACTAAGTAATGCTTATTTAGCAGCAAAGAAAATAGAGTAAGAATTTTCAAATGGTAAGATAGTTCAAATGGTGATGGTCTGTGCTTGTGGTCCTGCTAAGGGTGGAGACACAAAATAAGTATAATGTTGTACAAACTATCATATTTTAATTGGCAATTTTTGAGGTTTCAGACAGTCTTGACTCATCTTATTCTTTACATTCATTCCAGTAAATGAAAATTGTTCTGTTTTGCTCCCAGATAAGTGAATGTGCTGGTTTTGCTTGATATACTCATCACAGAAAAGTGAAAAGTAACTAGAAATTGTAATTATTCACACTGTTCATCTTGGCTTTACTTGATAAAACTGGTTCTGAAGCTGGTATGATGCAGTAAAGGATTCTGTGTTCTGACAAAGGGGAAGCTGACAGGAAAATTGCTCTTCCATGTTGCAGACACTTAAGCTCATCCTCAACTTTTTGAAGATGTGTAGGCTTAATTTGCTGCCACATCCACACCACCAGTCTTGAGCTGACAGTAAACAAAACTGTCAGTGTAAATGATCTTTGGGAAGTTAGTATCAGGTGAAACTGGATGTAGCTGCAGTACTGATAGGAACATATGAGGGTTGGTGGGGTGCTCCCAATTAAAATGCAGGTATTCTGCATGTAATATGCTGACGGTCACATCCTTTCCAGCTCCCTAAATCTGTATTTGAGATTTCTAAACAGTATGCTTGTTCAGGTCTCCTGAGCAGGTCTTTCATGCTGGTCTGTCTCTTACCAGCGCCAGGGAGTCCTGACTCTTGAGTTCCTTAATTCTTGTCTGGAACAGAATGCAAAATTTTCGTGCAGGAATTTAATAAAATAGACATTTACCTATGGATTACTGAAAGGTCTCAGAATAGCAAGTTTGGAACTGGTGTTTTTTGTCAGTAGTATGAATGGAGACAGTACAAAATTTTCTAAGCTTTCTCTACAGGGATGCCTGGGACCTTGTTTAAGAGATCCTACCAAGTTCAGTCCTCTAGATAAAATCAGCCATCAGCCTATTGGTGAAGGTTTCTATCTAGTGCTGAAGTTTGTTATCTGGAATTGTCAGGTCTGTGATCTCACTGCCTTTATTACTGCCCCAAATTTACAGAGTTGGTCCTGAATCATTCATGCTCCCATGTCATACCTCACAGAACAACTCAGATATGTTTTCCTTCAAATAGGTATTTACCTTACTCTTTACAAGAAGGAAGTTTCTCTAAGGTTGGACTTGTGTTGTGGCATGGAAGTTGAGCTTGTAAATAGTTCAACAGATGCTTATCTCCTTTGATGCTGTGTTGGTGGATGTTGCAAGGTTGGCCCACAGTAGCTATTTGTGAAACTTGAAGGAGGAAATCTGGTTTCTCAGGAAGGGTGAGAATGAAATCAAGATTAGGTGTGACTCCAGCTGAGTTGGATAGCTTTTTGTAAGGATAACATAAGTATAAAATATTCATTTAGAATGAGAAAATACAGGCATGTAGGAAAAGGAGTGACATCATCAGAGTTCTGTGTAAGTACATAATGAACTTAATTATGTACAAGATATTACCTTTAACAGTTGCTTGCTGGCTATCTTGGACACAATGTATGTGTATAATTATGCCAAAGAGCTAAATCCTGAAGGAGCAGAAAGAATGGCATAATTGTCATATCCATTTCTGATGTAATCATAATGGATGTGAAGCGGCTTAAGTCAACTTATGGTATCTGTCAGGATGCAGAATATGTTTTGGCTGTTTCTTTCCTTCCAAGGTTGTTCTTGAAGGTCTCAACAGTTGGTATTTTGGCAGTCCCTTGTGTAAGCTAAAAATCCAAAAATAGACCTCTAGCTAGAGATACTGCCCATTTCAAGTGGACTGAAATGCACTTCTCAGTTGTCAAAAGGTATGGCTTGCAGAGCTAAGGATGCTCTCTGGTAAAGCCATGAAATGATCTTTTGAAAATACCGAGTTTTACTTTTATAGCCGTTGTTATAAAATGGATGTTGATGGTTAATGAAAGCTGCTTGGCTAAACTGCAGTTTATAGTCTGAACCTGGCATTTAATTTTCTTCTGAACGCTTGCTTTTTTGATCTTCCACTCATACTCTGTGCAACTGGTTCTCAGGATACTTCAGAACATGAGAACCAGTGATCCACCTGGGAGTGTGGCCTAGAGCTTAGAAAGATCAGTGGGGATCTCTCCAGTGTACCTAGCTGAAGGGGAGGGTGTGGAGTGAGACTATTTCCAGCAGTGCACAGCAACAGCAGAAGAGGCAATGGGCACAAACAAGAGGTTCTATTTGAACATCAGGAAATGTATCTTTATTGTGAGAATGACTGAGTACCAACAGGCTGCCTAGAGATGTTGTGGAATCTTCCCACTTTGGAGATACTCAAAAACCACTTGGGCATAGTTCAAGGCAAGGAGGGACATACCATTACAAATTTCTGATTATTTCATGTTTTGGTATTTGTGTTTTGACTTTTTGAAAGAAATACATGGTGCTTTAAGAGCTCACTTGCTAAAATGAATCCATCAGTTTCTATCTAAAGATTAAATGAAAGCAAGTGCCCATATTTGCCAAGAGCACAAGATAATTTGGTTAATACCCAGAGGGTTTGACTAGTAACTGGGCTTGTGGTAAACACAAATAAACTATTGCAAGATGCCTTAAAGCTATGGAAGCTATTAAACCAAAATTCCTATTAGGTATTCCTGCTGGAACATCAAATCCCCCTGAACTGAAAAATTCAGGCTCATGAGAATAAATGTGACTTGAGATCTGTATTTACTCTATGGTTCTGATGCAATATCTCAGGAAATGAAAAGTATTAGTATTGTATTCATTATTACAACAGGAAAACAGTGAAAATATTCAGACAAATCATCATAAAAACAAAAAAAAAACAACAAAACAACGCAGTAGAAAACTCTCAGGCATGGGGTTTCAGGTGTTAGTCATGGCTGATAATTAATTCTTTAGCATATCAAACTGAATACTCAGCAATTGCTGGTCTTGAGCAATGCTGAATTTTCTAATAGTGCTGGAGATACATCTGAGGCCATTGCTTCCTTTGAAGAGTCTCAGCTTCCTATGAATGTTGGAAAAAACCCAAATAATTGGTTTCAGTAGTTTTAGTGTACTTTCTTCTGAGTGGGCCAAACAAAGTCCCAGGTCCCTGAGCTGTAATTTGCTGGCAGCAAAACCTTGATGTTTCTTCAGAAGAGGTAAGGAAGAATCTGCCTAAAACTCAGTTTTGTTCCTGGCAGCCATCAATGCATGCCTCTAGTTTACTTTCTTTAAAAAAAAAAAAAAAAAAAGAAAAATACAGAATTGTCATCCCATTTGGAATAAATCAGGTTTATATATGGCTTCATAAAAAGAGCTGTATGTATTTATGGTTTTTTGTGCAAAGCCATGCAAAAAATGTTCCATTTTACCTTTTTACTATTGCCAGTTCCCCTTTTTTTTTTTTTTTTTTTTTGTCCTTTGTCTCAATGTAGACCTGTATGTGCATCCGTCCCTACCTGCACACGTTTGCTGCAATGTGCTCTGCATGATTCATACTGTAAATGAGCACACCTACATCTAAGGCCTGAGAGACAGGAGTGTCATTAGATTACTGAATTCAAACCTACAGCCCAAAATGATGTAATGATTTCCAGAAAGCTGCTGGAAATCATATTGGAACTGAGTCCTCTGTAATTTATTTTTCTTTTCCCAGATATTGACCTTACTATTACAAAATGAATGTTCTTCTGAATAAGAATGTATTGTCAGTAATAGAGATAAATAAGCTATTTAATGGCAGAATGTAGGTTACTATTCTGTTGACTTTACCCATTCCAATGTCTTATTTACATTTGTTGGAACAACCTAGACCTAGAATACAGTATAATTTTCCTATGATAGCCTTGACATTATGAAACTTTGGAAGCTCTCTGTGTGATATATATATTTCCAGAGGCACAGAGCAGAATTTATATTTTTTATGTCAGCGTCGTTTTATTTTTAGGAGAACAGACAATAAAAGTAGCAGTAAAGTGTGGAAGAAGGCCAGGTGAAAATAGTTAAATTAGGGTCATGACAGGGTGCACCAGTTCTCAGTGGGAGCTAAATCTTACATTTGGGACTACTCACTTAAAACTCCAATAAGGAACAGTGAACCCAATGAGAAAGGAATTTGTATTTTGAAACCCTCACCCCAGCTGGCTCTTAGGGAGTTCCACAAATCCCTTCAGGGGGAGGACAGTCCTCAGGCGCAGAGAAGGGAGATGTCCAAGCAGAAGAAAAGCTGTTGTGCTGCTGTGTGAACACTTCTAAAGGCTGACTATATTCGTTTAAAAAAACAAAAACACCTACTTAGAGTTCATAGATTGTATCCAGTTTTAGACTTTGCTTAACCTTTATTCCAGGAGGTAAAGTTTTGATGGGTGTTGTCAATGACCTAAAAACAGTGGTGCTGGCATGATCTCTTCTTCATGATTTCTAACCAGTTAAAGTTCTGCTGTTGGCTCTGAGCGTCCTCATCACTATGAGACACAATATATTTGGCTGCAGTTTGAGGTTAGTGATAGAATGATTTTTTTTTCCTATGGTTGTATTCTTCTGAACCTTTGCACTTGCATTCATTCTTACGTTGTTTTTTGTCTAATTAAATCAGACCCATTCAAACTGAGATGGAAGAGCAAAGGTCAAAAAATGTCAGACACCCTTAACAACCTCTATTAAGCCTTGTTAAACTGAAAGTACTTTCACTTCCAGTCCAGAAACAGCGCCATAGACTACAATAATTGATCTGGCCTCTGAATAGCTGCATTCTAGCTCCTACATTCTAACTCCTCTCAGGAAAAGGAGAAGGAATAGGATAAATGAGCTTAACAGAAACTCTGCTTCTCCACCTTAGCCCCCCATTTAGAACTGGGAGAAGTTGTTACTTTATCACACTAAGGAGACTTAAATGGAAAGAGTGACAGAAATGAAACCCCCCTAAAATCGCTGCATCTTCTAAAAGCTGTATTCTTAAGCTGGGTAGAATTAAAGAGCAGGAGAGAGAAATAAAAGCACTGTACAATGCACAGGAAAAGGTCATGATGTCAGCTGTATACTCTGCCTTTCGAAGTCATACTTTGCACGGACACAGTGGTATGATATTGTTTGAGGGGAACTGATCTGATCAGACTTGAAAAACGACTGATGTGATATACTGTGAAACTTCCTTTAATTACAGTTGTCAAAAGCTGCTATATGTGTGTAAAGTACCAAGTTAGGCAAATTGAGGGCTCCAGTAAAGCTGTTCAGTATAGATGTTTTTCTGAGATCCAAGATTCAAGTTGATTTAGATAGACACTTGTAGTGAGAGAAGAAGGGATGTTGCATCTGGAAGCAATGTTTGTGCCTGTGGAACATGCAGAAGAATAATGGATAGAAGTTGTCTAAGAATGAGCTTCAGTTAAGAGTGAGGTAAAGAACCAGATTATTTTCCCATCCTCATCTTCTCAGGCCTTAAGGTCAGTTAAAGTAAGGCAGCCTTTATCCTTGCTACTTTGTGACTAGGAGCATTTCCAGCTTCCCAAGCTGAGCTCCTGGATGGCACTAGGAGCAGCAGAATTTGCAGCAGTGTCAAAATAGGTCTCCAAAACTAACTAAGGTGGTTGCCACCTGAGAGTGAACAGCAGCTTCAAGAGAGTGCCAGTCAGAAGAGCTCCCAAGCTCTCAATTCATCCGTCCTTTGAGAGCACAATAACTTGTCCTGTTTCCAAAGCATAGCGGCAACAAACCAATTTTTTCCTTTGCTTAAAGTGTTGATGAAAGTTATGAGAACATAGGAATGGCATGAGCAACACTGGGCTTGGTGGGCTTTAGTCTAATAAGTTAAGACAGTGCTGAAAGCAGTCTACAGAGCAAAGATCAAACAGGAGCTATGGATTGGTGCTGATAAGAGATTTAGAAGTAGAGAAGCCTAGGACTTCTTTTTGATCCTGTTGCTGCACAAGAGTACAATATACATACCTGTTTGCCATATGAAATCTCATGTTTTGTGGATAAGTGTCATCCTTCCTCCAAAAAAACAATTTAAAAAAAATGTTGATGAATCTGGTCATAAGTAAATGTAGGCAGGATGATTTTAAAAAAGTCGGTAATTTAGCTAAGAAAAAGGCTTGTTTATCCTAAGTGCTAATTACTGTTTTTGTTTTGGTAAAAAATGAAAGGAAAATGCCTTAGATTAAAAGATAATGCTGAAACATTTTTGATTATTCAAGTTGTTTTTGTTCTTTAAAATAGGCATCAATCAATATGAAGTACCTTGTTATACCAATTTTTGAACCTCCTACTAAATAAGATGTGGAATTAGAAATATGAAAACTAGGATGTGCTGTTTTATTTATTTATCTACTTATTTATTTAAATTTGATTGCCATTTGATTGCTACTTTTATGCAGTTGGAATTCTATTTCAAGGACATTTAATGAAAGCCCTAGAGTTAGGTCACCCCAAAAATATGAAAATACACATTTTCAAAACACAAAGTTACTTTTCAAATCTTTGAAGCTGCAACACAACGCTAAGGTAACAATTTCTTTCAGCAATTCTCAAGTCCAGCAGGAATGGCAAAAACATCAGTACTGAATTGAAAAGAGAAATGATAAATTTTGAATGCCTGTGATATTTGCATTACCACCCTCCTTGTTTTTTCTACTTGATGGCAATGGTCTAGAAGAATTCCTTGGAATGTACTAAATTACCAAGATAGTGGAATCCTTTTTCACCTAAGGAGAGTAGCTAGAGGAAAGATGGAGTTCATTTTTAGCCCAAACAGCCAGTGAGGTGTGAGAATGACTAGAGTAAAATAAAAATGTTTTCTGACAAGAAAAGAATGGATTGGTTATGTATAGAAGTAAGTCATCTGCACAGAAGATGAGTATATGGTGGAAAGCAGCTATGTGGAAAGCAGCACTCCCTGGATGACCTTTAGATCTTCATAGCTAAAGGTTCATCAGTTTTAAATGATTGTCTTGAATGAAAATGGCAAACCTAGTGTGCACTTCTGAAAATGTAAGTATTTAAAGGTAGCATTCTGAGCACTTGGATAGAAGGATGTTTGTAAAGAAGAGGAAACCAGCTTGATAAAATGAGAAATGAAGCTGCCTCATCCAAGCATGTATAATAGCTATTGCCATTCAATACGGCTGAAAGGTTTTTTCTGCAGCTAATGGAAAATGCAGCTTCTGAGGTGTCACTAATTTTGACAGAGACCTCAATGTCTTCAGTTAAGTCTCAAACTTAAATGGGATGTGCAAATATATTCTTTCATGTTCTCTTTTGTTTTCTTGAGTGTTAAATCCAAAATTACTTGTCCTTGGTACTAAGAGCATATTACTGATAGTGGCATGTGGTTCATTTAGTTACCTAGTTCCTTTCTTGACTTCAAACAAATCCCTTCATATGATCTAATGTCTCTTCTCATATCCATATTTTTGAAAAAGTTATCTTCATTATAAGACTGCATTATTTGAAGTTTTAGAAAATTCCAGCCAACAACTTCATTTTCAGTTCTTCTCATACTGCACTGCATGTAACATTTCCTTATTAAATTTGATCATAAATGGAATTGTACATGGCATAGAGCACTCACTGTTCACACACGATTTGTATCCTTCTGTCTAAGGGTCCACTGAATTCAATTAAGAAGGCACTTCAGTACTTAGGATCTTCAAGACTTTTATTAATGCTTTCATGTGTTATGAAGGACAATAAATCAAACCAGGTATGATATTTATATAAGTAAATATAAATTAATGTATACTATGTATTATAAGGTGTCAAAATATGAATATTTGGACTCAGTATAAGCCCTTTGAAGCCATTGGCATGATGTTAGCTTTCACAAGGCATGTTTGGCTTATCCCAACATTTTTGCAAAGAGAAGGTCAAACACCTTTTAATCCTTCTATTCAAACTCCACACTCTGGAGACCTGTTTATTTTTATTTCATTTTTTGACTCAATTATCTTTTGTTTGTACAGCTCAGACATACCATTATGAATACAGCATTAATATGAAATGCTTGTTACTTCATGCGTGCTAAGCACACAATGTTAAATTACTGCATGCATTGTGAAGTGACAAGTTTAGTATTATTGAGAGGCTCTGCTCCACTTGTTTTTTAACTTTAATTAAAAAAAAAAAAAAAAAAGAGCTATCTCAATCAAAACATGTTTCTTACATTTTAAAAATACAGTGTGCAAGACTGGTCTACCTGTCTCTGAAGCCTGGGATGAGATTCTTGAAAATGTTAGACCAAGTATTTTTCAAGTGATCTAAGAACAGGACGCTAAGATGTTCTTAACAGACTTTTTCAATGGGGTCTTATGCAGGGCCATTGAAAAAAAAAAAAGGCAAAAAAAAAAAAAAAAAAAAG